>NW_007578025.1:172020-204923 GCF_000690725.1 Stegastes partitus
ACATGGGCACTGATGCCCGAGCAGCGAGTCCAAGGTTTGACCGAGTTTCGCTGTATTTGCACCATTTGCACCCCATGATCTCTGCCTGAATCTCCCCTGTCCCCATCAATAAATCACAAAACAAACAGTAAGAAAACATAAAGAGGCATTTAAAGCTAAGAAGTTTTTACCCCACAACAGCAACGTTTCACCATGCAGCCCTTCTTCGTCTGTGTATTTAATTAAAAGCACTATAAAATGTCATTTTGCTTGATTTTATAATGATTCGGTATGAATGAATCCGCATCTTTAGTTTCAGAACATTGCTTTTTGTGTCACATTGCGGCTTCGTCTTCTGCCGCAGCGCTTCGTTCTGAACACAACGCAGAGACCCGAGCGCTAAATTCAAGAATGTGTAAATGTAAACTTGTAAATATTTCATTTTGTTGCATACTGCGGATTCTTTAAAGCCAAAGAGTGCTGCATTAGCATGACAAAGATGCGCAACATCTCTTATGTTGTGTTTGTTCTATTTGTATCTCCTCCATACCGTACTCCTTGTTGTTGCTGCTGCTGTGACCCAAATTTTCCCTCGTGGATCATTAAAGTTTCATGTTATGTTACATGACACAGACTACTTTCATGACATCGAATCAAAGCGCAGCAGAGAGCAGCGTATTCCATAAATATACCACGCCATGTCTAAGTGTCCACCTCATGCGGTTGCAGCGCCGACACTCAAACTGTCTTCCTGCCAGCAGAGAGAATTTCATGCAGCTGGATCTGGACGGCATTCGGATCCTCGCCAGCCTCTTTCTTTCATTAACATAGTTTACTTTGTTGGAATCCGCGAGGATTTATTTTCCACACAATTGTGGCGCGAGGCGACTAAATCTTTCAAGTTTTTTTTCGGCTTTCCAGTCACAGTTCGCAAGCTGATTTCTGACAGCTGAAAGAAGGAGCTGGCAGAACGCTGCATTTTAATCAAGATCCAGAATACGAGCTTTACGGGATGACCTTCCAGGCGACGAATCGTAATTCACCTCAGTGACACGTTGTTGTGTTTGTCCCTCCGCTACTTGGGCTTGTTTATTGAGGGCTGACAATACCCAAGGCAGATGATTTTTAATAGCTGTGGAAAAGACAGTGGAGCTGCCATTGTTAGCTCAGACAATAGCAGAGCTGGGATTTGATGTACCCGTGTGGAGATTCAGCAAGTGGTTTATGTATGTCAGCCAATTGGATAAACCTGTCAACTTAGTTTATGTCACTGATGAATTATATTAACATTATTTTCCTAAACAGCTTTCGAGGTCTCCCGGGGCCCGTCCCAGCGGGATGCTTGCCGCGTACAGACTCTTGGACCTTTTGATTTGCGTTGATTTGATAGTTGGTGCGACAGTCAGGGGAGGAAATAAACCGAGGGACCTGGGGGTTTGTGAAGGGTAGAGGTTCAAAGAGCAAGTCTGGTTTTAATTTTCTCGCTCAGAATCACGGTTTTGTTGTCCAAAGTTTATCGAAAACTGAGCTGCTGTAAACGCTAACTCAAGCACCAAATACAAACTAAGCACAGCTGGAAATCAGTCCCAACAAATCTATTATTTCATCCCCTTTGAGTGACGCTTGAATAACACTACGGCGCGCAGAGAGTTTTCCTTTTTGGGAAGTTAAAAACATACTTTTGAGCTCACTTTAAAAAATTTACAGTCTGTCTCCAGTATCAACCAGCAGGTGATGGATTGAGAGGCACAGAAAGGGTGGAAAAGTAAAGTATTTATGGGAGTCTGTTGACAGTAAGTCAAGCGTAGAAATGGAGCCGACCTTATCCTTTTTAAGGTCCCACATTATGTGGCTTTTTATCAGGTACTCGGTGAAAGAATGTCAAATCCTGCTCAGATAGTTCGTTCTATTATTCCCATAATATTCCTTTTCCAAATAGGCTGTGTTCATCTGAGCTAAAGTTGGCCAAATATAGCAGGGACACGTTTATTCTGTTCAGTGAGTGTCAGACAGGAGGCCAGAGGAGGAGGAGCCAACCGAGGGGGGGCGGGGCTTATCCTGTTATTACATCACAACAGGCTGCAAATGGCTCACTAAGAGACATTTTCTGATCTACGGAGAAAGGGAGGAAAGGAAGGGATGGTGCTTTCTCTTATGTAAAGGGTCACCAGACCAATTGGTAAAGGTTAGTAAAATTGTGCATTTAAAGCTCCAGTAGGTAGGCAGAAATTTGGAAGAGGCAAGAAAAACGTTGCCCGATTTTGAAAACGAACGCTTCTACCACATGAGTAAACGCTTCAAACGTGCAAAAATAGTGAAGCTAAAAGTCAAATTCAGTTTAAAAACCCTCAGTTTAATGCACCCTGAGTGAAGAGCTGAAACCTCCAAGCACAGGCTAGATTTTCTCAACATTAAACATTGAGCTAGAAGGAGGTGCAGAAGTCTAGTTTCCTCTTAGACCACTTGAATTAAAATATGCCAAAAAAAAAAAACACTGCCTTAACCCTTCTTTAAAAGTGAAGTATTCATATGAATAAAAAGTGCTACGAGTTCACTCACATGTACACTTGTGCAGTATTAGTTGTAATCCAGTACCACTCCGTCCATGCACAATACGCCGGAAATGAATTCTATACATCCCAATACGTGCTATGAAAAATGCAGTATGCCGAAAATACCAGGATGTCCTTCTGCATCCAGCTGCACTTTGCAACCCAGCATGCTTTCCTGACCAACAATCTTGTGCACAGCGGACGATACGTTAGTGTCTCGCATGAGTATAAACAAGTTTGAGCCGCCGAGAGAGATGACAGCTCATTTCACACCACAGACTGCAGACGGTCAAAGCTTAAGGCGCAAAAAAACATGACAAAGTGGTCTGTCTGCATACTGCATGCAACGGTACGCGCTTCATAAAGGCTGCTGCAGGACGAACCGAAAGTAAAGAAGTATTTGAAAGGCAGGGACGATCCACCACAACAAACCGTATGAACCAAAGCAGCTGAGTGAACAGGAGTGAACGTAATCTATAATACAAACTGAATCTCTCAACTTCTTTAGCTGCACTGTGTTCAAGTTAAGCTGGAAATACGTGCACCTCCGATAAAATCCTTCAAATGTGAACGAATCAAAAGTTGGAGGGAAAAAAAAAACAAGATTACAGGTTCCATTCAGCCTCTGACTGGTTTGATCAATTCCCATAATCGCCCGTGATAATAAGTCAAAATCAACACTGCACAAACAGCGTGTTTTGTTCTGCATTTTGGACAATAAATCAGGTTAATGATGCTTTGGGCAGCCTGCTGCAAATCACTTGGCCTTTACATGGATAAAGCTATTTAAAATACAATATTCTGATCTGGAGGAAAAGAACGCTCATTCATCAGCCTGATAAAATCATTCTGAGAGAACAAAAATAAGCACAGGCAAGAGGAACCGTGTCAGCGCTCAAGGAGTGTGATTTATTTTTAAATGTTTTTTCAGGTGGAGGTGAGACGTGCGTCTGAAAAGGCAACCAGCTCGAACCTTCCTGTGGCAGCCGATGACGCCGTCACACAGGCTGAGGTGCAAATGCAACCAGAAATGCACATATTTTAAAAGAAAAATGTAAAATAATATTAAAAAAATGCAAGGATAATTACTGTCTGCACTTCACTTGGCAGTGTTTGTCTGTATAGAGGCAGCTGTGTTTACAGCGCGCTGTACAGCAAACGTTACATAAGGCGCCTGGCAGATAGCGTCAGATCTGTTCATGCAGTTGAGAGCGTACAGTAACGCTGATGAGGGAGCGAGGAGGCAATTTGCAGCAGAGCAAAGGCAGGAAAGGTTAATTAAAATGACTCATATCATTGTATGTTTAAATGAGTTGCTTAAAGATTTCCACGCAGACAGAAGATTGAGCGTGTTTTGTATTTCGAAGCCCCCATTTTTATTTGAATTTGCACATCGGCTGAACATATTTTGAAAAAGATATCCACAGAATAGACAAATATTATCATAAACGCACTGTCGAATTGTTGTCGTTTATCCAACGTGCTGAAGCGAAGCGTCCCTCGCTGCTAACGATGCGTTCTGTATGTTGAAGCACATAACCTAACCCACTTACAGCGCTCCCAACCGATAACCCTGGGTGGGAGACATCAAACATAAAGTACAGAGGGCTTAATTGATTTTTTAAAATCCTGTTTATAACAGCATAACCAATGCAATGATTCATAACAGCTCAGGAAATCGCTTCGGGCAAGACGCTGACCTTGTTTGCAGACTTGCTTTTAATTTTTTAAGGGCTTACGAGTGCGTTTCCGTCTTCAGGAAAACACTTTGTCCCGCCATATGCTAAGCAGTTGCTACACAGCGCCGGAGCTGATGTGTGATGTAGGCTTGTGTGGCAGGAATGACACTTGCATATGGATGCACAGCTGGCAAACACACACCCACAACACCAAAGCATGAATAGCTAACTGACGATTGGGAGGCAGCATTAGGAGAGTCTGTGGTAATTGCCTGGCTCTGTCCTTTTGGGATGTGTCCTTTTTATCCCATTAAAGAGCCCATATTATGCATATTTACATTTTTTTCTTATTTTATTTTTTTGGGGTGTACTAGCATATGTTTACATGCTTTAATGCTCAAAAAAGACTTTTTCCTCCATCACACTGCAGCACCTATTTGAGGCTAAATGCTCCACTTAAGTCTCTTTAAGCCCCGCCTCCTGAGAACTCCAGTCTCCTCTGATTGGTCAGCTGGCTCGACCAAAGCCAGGTAAGGTTGATTAGTGACCTCAGATCTCTGAGTTATGGGCAGAAAGACGTGCTCTAGTGAGGAAATAAGGATTGACTTCGAAACAGCAAATCATTCTTTGCGTGAAGCCCAAATTAGCTGCTAGACAAACGTTATGCAAATGTATAAAATGGTGACAGAAGAAAAGCCTTCTAAGGAATTTCAATTGTTTTTTAAGGGAGAGAATAACTCTCTTTGGTTTGGACTTTAGGATTCATGAGTTTGCAGACCTTCTACATGCACAAAACAGCTTCTATATAACACATTGAGTTCTTTTCCATACCAATATGGATGTCTTTCTTGCCACATGACCCTCCTTTAAAAACATAAAATAAAATGGTGTCCACATGCTCCACTTGTCCACTTTAAAGAGGAAAGGAAACAGCCACATTTTGTCAAGTTTTGCACAGAATTAAATGTGTTGGAATATATTTTCAGAACATTTTAGCCCTAAAATGATTACACATTAAATTATAACAAATTTACATTTGCTCCTCTTGCGCTTTCGTGTCCTTGTGTCACGGACTACAAAGATGGCCGCCGTTGTAACAGAAACCACGGATGCTGTGGATCGAGTAACATAAGACACAGCACACAGTGAGATTTTAGCGTTGAGGTGAAGTGATGCAGTGACGCCAAGTTAAGTCGTAAACTTTCAGCTGCTGGTTCAAACTGAATATAAAGAAACTGGTGTGTTTATATCTTGTCACACGGGACGACAATCATTCTAAATGGATCCATGTAACTGGAATTTAAAATAACCTTCATGTAGCATTATATTAACTCTGGTCTTTTCTCTCTGTGGTATTTTGACTGCAATAACAGAACTGTTGGTTACATCATCCACCATGCCACACCTTGTTCATTGCCTATTTATCTTTATTTCTAGCCTTATTCTACTTTGTAATTCTTGTCCTGCTTCTTCCAGCCTCCTCTGCATCCAGCTGCTGCAACATGTGAACATTTCCCCAGTGAGGAATCAATAAAGTTTATCTTATCTGTGAGATAATCTCAGTTTGAGCGACATAAAATGCTGTTTGCGACCGAATGAGAGGCTCGACTGTAGAGGAAAATGTTGCACAATATCTGAAAAAAAAAGGCCTAAATTCAACCCAGACGGACTAATATTGGCTCCTTATAGAGAAACGGCGTTAAACAATTCATCCTCAGTGTCCTGCCTCGTCAACTACACAATTAAAATAAGACTTTTCTAGTCGCTGTTGATATTTCTTGAGATTTTACTCCTCGTGGTCAGTTCAGTGTGAAAGGGAGGCTGCTCTAATCTCCCCGATATTGTATTGATATAAAAGAAGCAGAGAAAATAGGTCAGAAAATAAGTTTAAAAAAAAAAAAAAGAAGAAGAAGAAAAGGACAGAAAATCACCAGAATAGACTGTGTTTGTCCTTCAAGCCTGACGGCCTTTCAGCCTGATCACAGATAACGTTATTCACATTCTGTCTTTTTTTTTACTGGGTCCACAGAGCGCCGGGCATCACGAGCATCAGGATCCATCCACGTCACCCTGTTTTCTCTGAGCTGCACAAACTGCTCAGCGTCACTCTTCATGCGCTGAGGGGCTGAAGTTCAGCTCAGGTGAACCGGGCACCAACTTTAAAGTTATTTAAACCCGGCCGACGCTAAAGGACAAATCTCCAGAGACCGATAAGGTTTATAAATCCCCGAGTCAGAGGAGAGCGCAGGTAAACTCGCTTTAGATTTCACTTCATTTAAAGGTGTGCCGTGAAAGACAAAAATATCACCGGTTTGTCACACCTCAAACGGCCAAACAACAACAACAACATTAAAAAAAAACTGGAATAAATCAAGATGACATAAAGGAAAACGGATGATGGATTAAATAATAATATATCAAAATAGACCGAATGCATCCAGAACGTGTCACATGAAAAGGAGAACACTCTCTTCCTGGAGCATATGCAGATATTCTCGCCGCGGCTAAGTTTGGACACCACTGGCGCTGCGATTTCCACATCATTAGGAACAATGACTACAACAAGAAAGAGACACTGGAGCCGTACGAGCACATCATTATGTGGAATCTGGATTCATTTCATGAGCAAACTCACAAACTGCAGACAATGAATCTCTGAACATTGTCCCTGAGAATTTACTTGTTCTTCTCCTCTAATTTACGGCAGGCTGCCGGAGAGACGGCTTAAGCAGGAGAGGAGCGCTTGTTTGCTTTTACTTTGTAAATTCCAGCAAAAAAAACAAAAAAACAAACAACACGTTTACAAAATGAAATGTTTGGTCGTTGTCTCCGAAAACGATGTTCCAAAGCAACTAACCTGCAGCTGTGTTTGGAAGAAAATGTAGTTTTGTTTTGAAAGCGTCAGGCTGTGATGCAGTAGGAGAGGCTTTTATTTTGAAGGAGCCACGTAAGAAAGTAGGAGGGGATGATGGAGGATTATTATTTCTAGACCTAAATTTCCTTTTTTTAGTCGCTCTCTTTTAGGTTTTCACTCCTTGGTTGACACTTGGAACCACGACTACTTAGTTTTAGCCAAACATCCCAGTTTGATTCAGAATTAAACTCAACACGTCTGAAGCTTCGCCTCCATTTTCTGGGTTACCACGGTGATAAGTGCCATCTCATCTTATACGCGACTGGTTGGTTGTAAACGAGAGACATTAAGGCAATAAAATAAATGAGAACAGTATGTCGATTTGAAGTGTTTTGTGACATGTTACAAGAAAAAATCCATCATAACGTTTATGAAAATGCAGTTTAGTTGAACAGGAACGTAGTTTTTGTGAGACAGGACTCAGAGGGATGTGTGGACTAATTCTAGGTTGTTGTTTTTTTTCAGTTGCTGCACAAATGAAGTCTTTGGAGGACGTGTTACAGCTGCGTTGGTCGACAGCAAAACGTCTCTAATTTTCACAATAAAAGCTGCAAAAATCATCACATGGCTCTGTTTTCTTTTTCAGCTCTTCTACTGGCCTGTATCCACGTAATGCAACAAGCTGCTGCTGCTTTCTATCACTTTACACTTTAACAGAGCAACAAAGTCCACGTAAAGAGACTTGAGGAGTGGATTAAACTCCTGAGTGGGGACATCCATCTTTCAGTTGCTTTTGTTTAATGCTACAAAACTGCTTCATGACGTTGAGGCATCAACATGTTTTAGGAAAAAGATAATAGATGAAAGATAATAGTTTGGATTTAAAAAACAATTAAACAGTCCACACGAAGCTCCGGGTGTTTCTAGGGTGATGAGTCTGGCCCCAAATACAGTATAGCTCCGAAAAAACACAACAATATCCCACAATTTTACATCCTTCTTTGAGAAAATATATTTAGTGCTGAGGTCCAATGCAGTTTATGGTTTATTCAGTCCAGCAGGTGAAAATAGTTTGATAAAGTTTTCTCTGGTTCCTCTCCTGTTGTTGATTAAACCTCTAAAATCTCATCTTCGTGTCTTCAAATGACTCATTTAAACGTTTTTGTCAAGCCTGAAAATGTCTTGTGCAAATCTATGAAGTTCCTGCCTCTGACTCGCTGCAGCACGAGCACACCAGCTCACCTCAGACACTCTGTGCTGCAGGTGAGACTAATTCAGAGATATGACTTGAACCTAAGGTCAATTCTGAAGAATACTGATAGAGAAATGTTCAGGTTTGTTTGTTGCATATGAAACTCTGGAAGTCACTGATTTGCTGCAGCTTTAAGGTGAAACTGCTCCTTAAATGACTCCTTATTTCTGTCATGTCTTCCAGGATGTAAAAGAAAAGGAAAAAATAAAATAAAAGAAAAACACCACATAGACGTGGTAGCAAGAAAAAAAAAAAGATTCAGATGAGCCTGAAAGATGCACCTATGTTTGCACAATGGGACATCCTCAGAACTACAAAAAGCAACTGGACTTCTCTTTCAGGCTCTTGAAAACTTTTTATAACTTATCCAAAAGGCTTCTGCAGATCTGAACTGAACCGAACTGACCTGGATGACTAATAATCTGCTGGAGTTTGGGGGTTGTGACTCACGCTACGAGCTAATTTCACAAATATCTCACCTCTGCCGCTTCAGCATTAACCACATTTCTGCCTTTTCCGAGCCCCTCGACGTTATGAACGTGCAAATCTAAAAAGCTGGAGTATCCCTTTAAATTTCCGGCCAGTGTGTTCGGTGACCTGCGTTTCACTCTGCTTCATCAGCGTACATTCGCAGCCCGCGGCCAGGAGACTGGAAGTAAATCAGGGAATAAAAACAGCATGACGACCCAAAGAACGGGAGGTAGTTCTTCCTCTCCCAGTTCGATCTCGTCTGAAAACTTACGGTTCCCGTGGCAGAGAGCCGGAGCCAGAGCTCAGTGGTACACATTACATCCCTCTGAGGGGTCCCTCCCCTGGCACAATTTAATGGCCAACTTGGTCATTACAGCCAACTGACTGTTTCCACAGATGTCCCAACGGCTCGGCACACGAGCATCCGTGCACACACACTGTCCTTTGGCACGGCGGACTTTTCTGGACGACAGCGTTTACATTGGCCCGAGGACGGCCGGCCGCCAAGCCTCGCATGTTTGCATGTGTCTGTCGGCATGGTAACATGCATGTTGCGCGCTACACGTGGAGCTGACGTGTGAGTTCAGCGGCTAATGTGTTTATCTGACATCAACACAGCTCTGAGTGGGAATATCCACCGACAGCTCTTTAACTAGGCTGTAAAAAAAGACATTTTAAACGGACATCTTTGTGTTTTTTCAACAGATTTTCTTATTGTCTTGAATTACAGCTAATAACAAGTAAAATCACTCACTAAAAATAATAATTTGCATGTTAACCATAAAAAAAATGGCTAAAACTGTCAATAACAAGCATGTAAATAAATAAATAAATAAAAATTTCAAAAATAAATGTCAAGTCATTCTTTACACTGTTTGACCAAAAAATTAAGTATTTAAATCAGCAAAAATTATAATTATTTTTCAGACGTGCTGTTATTTGAAAGAAAATAAATATGTATATTAGGAATAAAAAAAAGGTAAATTAATGTTTTGGACTGTGTCCCTAAATTAATACAAATGATAATTAATTGTTTTACCTCATCTGACTGTAAAACTGAAGCACTTCTACTGCATTTAAATCCAGTAAAATATTGTTATCATTGCTGTTCTTTATAGAAATAAACAAAACAAAAATATATATTAAGGATAGATCTTTTTCTGAAGTAGAGTAATTAATTGTGTTTGTTTTTGTTTTTGGTGTAGTTTTGTTTGTTTTCAAACAATGTTTGGCCATAAATTACATGAGTTTAAATGTATTTAAATCTGCTAAAAAAAAAAAAAATCATCATTATTGTACTTATTTTTATTTATATTTGCTGTCATTTGAAAAAAAAAAAAAGAAGAAAACATATTAAGACCTGTGACTTTACAGATATCTGCCGTTATTTGGAAACAAAAAATATTTTAAAGACAGAATTTTTCTTATATTTTTTACAAATCATAATTAATTCTTTCATAACATTCGACTGTAAAAGTACAATACCTTTGCTGTATTTAAATCTACAGAAATGCATTAGATCAGATTAAACTTTGTTGTTTCATATCGTCATTGCATAGAGCATTAAAAAAAAAAAAAAAAGTAAAATGCAGTTTAGCATCTAACCAGGAGTGTTAACGTAGCTGTAAAGTGCCTCATATACAGTATCAAGGAGAGTATTTACATTTTTTTAAGCACATATTTGCCGTTATTTCACTCAGTTTATACCGTTTTTGAACGCTACAGTATTCCACTGATATTTTTCCCCACATTCTTTCTGGCTCCCTGCTGCCAGATTTCCACAGGATTTTGTTTTTAGAAGATTATTTCAGCCACACTGCAGAGCAGCGCCGGATAAAATTAAAAAATCTTAAAGAATTAGAGCCGGAGTTTGAGGGGGGCTGGGGCACGGCAGATTTCATAGATGATGGGAGGAACCAAAGTGGATTTTCTGCACCGTGCTCCTGCACTCTGGGGGTTACTAAAAGAGCCTCCATACCTTTGGCAACCACCGAGTCCAGATGGTGGGAATCTGGAGCACTGGGCGGGAGGAACGGAGCAGTAAGGGGGGGAAGAGTGGGAAGGAGGGATGGAGGATGAAAGGGAAGGAAAGGGAGTGGAAGTGGGTAGAGAGGGAGGGAGCGCGTTAGATAGCAGGCAAAAACCCTACTGAGGAAAACAAACGGCCGGAAGGGACGATGCGCTTCTGTCTCTCTGGGCTCTACGGACTGATTCATGACACACTCTGGGGGGGGACCGTCCACTTCTTCCTCCACGGGCAGGCCGGAGGACGAGGGACAGACGCTCAAAATGATGAAGAACGAGGCGAGGGGAAAATACAGAAAGAGACGAGATACAGTTAGAAAGCGGCGAGAGATTGGAGCGAAATAGACAGTATCAAAGAGGAGAGTGGCAAAGGATCAAAGTGACAAATACTCCTCCTGTGACCCTGCAGCTCCCGTCTCTAATGGGAGGTCTGGGAGATTGAAACCTTGGCCGAAGTTCCCGCGGTCACTCGGTGTGGCCAAACTAATTTGGTCCTGTCATAACAACCGGCGAGGGGACGGACGTTTTGGGGCTTTTGATGAAAAGAAAAGAAAAAAAAACAACAATCTAAAGAAAAACCAGCAGAAAGACAGTAACGGAGGAAGAACAGACGTGATGGACGCGTCCCATTCAGATTGACAATCCGTGATGTGTTTTCCTTCGGTTTCCTTTTAAATGAAATTGTCCATCACGCACAAAGACGGACACGCCTCCTCAAACACAGTGTGAAAGAAAAGCAGCGTTTGAAGAGCTGTCCAAAAAACCCTCTAATTACCGACCGGAGGACCCGCTATAGACATGCAGATGTGCGGTGAAAGGATGAAGGCAGGATGGCTGCCAGCAAGGTGGACCAGACACGGTCCGTCTTATTGCTCTAACGCCGCTGATGTGTGTCTGAGAGGTCGGTGTGCTTCTGGAACATAGACTGTATAAAAGATGGACGTAGCTGCCGTGACGTCACCCGTTGGTTTCTGCACTGAGAAAATGAAGCCAGGGTTTTGCTACTTCCTGGTTGACATCTTGGATTTTTGGAGCCAAAAATCGTGGGGGGGGGGCGGAGCCATAGGAGCAGCGATTGGTCAGACGGATTGAGAGGCGGGCCCTCTCTGCCCCGCCCACATTTACCGCCTTCTGCTCGCTTCGTCTGTATGGTCGCTGCCGACTGTCAATCAAGCCAGCCACGCCCCTTGCCCCGCACAATGTTGACGATTTTTAAAAATTCAGTATTGATTTATTTTCAGATTGGCCACCTGATCTCTGGATTTGACCATGAAAACTAATTTTTTTAAAAATCCTGAGCTGTAGGAATGCAGTATTTCATGATCTGTGATCACTTCTTTTCCAATTCCAATCTATGGGAGCCAGGGCTTTTTGGAGCCAGCAGCTAGTGGACGTAGTGATATTGCAGGTTTCTGACACTTCCGGGTTGGCTTCATTTTTCAGGGCCGGTTGCTACGTCCATCTTTTATACAGTCTATGTTCTGGAAGGAAACCTGAAATAATCGTTTTATAAACGTCTTTGGCTCGTCAAGCTTTCGGTTTCTCCACATGCTGAACGCGGGAGAAAGATGCTTCATGTGTTCAGAGTTTAGAGACAATCTCGTTCTTTCTAGACTTTCCAGTTAACCACAAATGGCACACAAAACGCACAACTTGTTTTCTTTTATTTGCAATTATTCAGTCGGTTTGTAGGATTTTTTCTTTGGTTGATGACTGTCCTATTTTATTTTATTTTACTGGCACAAAAGGTTTAATACCTGTTTGAATTTAATTAATTTCAGATTTTTCATTTTGTTCTTTTATTTCGATGTGTTATTAATCAGTCCTTTTGCGACGAACTTTGCGACGTCGGGAAGAGAATCGTTGTATAAATGAGGTTTCATTAGCACCAGTATTTGTGGGCCTATGAGTCAGTCTGACGTATTTAACTGTGACACGTCAGGAGCTGCTAATGACAATCTGCTGGCAACTGTTGTCACAAGTCTACCTCTTCTCCTGTTTGAGTCACACATCATTGCAAACCTTACAGGCCCTGGAGCTGAAAGAAAAAGCAAAAGACCAACGTTTACCTGTAACCTGGAAGGTGCATTTCCCTGCTCCGGCCTCGTTGATGACGTTGCAGGTGTACTCGCCCCAGCCGTCTCGGTTCAGGCTGCGGATGGTGTACTCCGTCTCGTCCCTCTGGGCGTCGAAGGCCCCGGCGTGGAGCAGCCGGTTGGACAGCAGCCACTCGAATCGCAGCACCCGGGAGGGGTGGGCTCGGAGGACCCTGCAGGTCATCACCACCGGCCTCCCCAGGCCCTGACGCATCTCCATGTACACCGGCTCCACTGTCGGAGGGTCTGAGTGCGAGACGGAGACGCTTAGACGAGGTCGCTCGACATTAGAAAAGGGACAGGAAAGTGTGTCAAGGATGCCGGTGCAGAGGAGATATAAAAAAACAAACACACAAAAGGAAGAGAAAAGCGAGTGAGTGGGAGGGATGTGGATTGACATCTAACACAAGACGGATGCTATTGCAGGTGAAGGCCCTCTCGGTGAAACTCGGAAGTCTCTGACCTCCACAGGTATGCACAGAGAGAAAAATATCTGGAAGACAGAGAAGGTGGTCAGAATACTAAACGCAGAAGAGCTGCAGGTATATAAATATATTTAAAAACCTAAACAAGGACGTTTTGTAACGGAAAATGTCTGCGGGCGACGGACTCGACCTCAGAAGGACGTCGCTGGAAAGAAAGCAGCAGGTATTTAAATCATTCACAGGCATTATAGACGAGACTCTATGAATAGGAGCAGAGACAAAAAGATGAGATTTAAGCAGATTGTAGGTAAACTTTAAACAATCGGCGGCGCGGAGTCGATACACCTCAGCAACAGATGAAAAATGAAAACAATTGTGTGGAGACCGGCGATGGGCTGCAGGAAGATCAATTCTGCAGGAGAAAAAAAAAACCAAAAACTGGAACAAAAATCAGTCACGCTTCACAGAAAATTGGTAACGGGATGATGAAGTGCACCTCAAGCTTTCAAAAAATGGAAAATTAATAACTTATTTGAGCTTCTGACAGACTTCACCTCTTCCCACACAGACAACCTCGCCGTGAATTATTTAGTCTGGCAGCCAAATCAGGGGGAGCTGAGTGACCTCGGAGCAAACCCGAGACTCTCGCTTCCGCCGAGTTTAACATGTGGGATGTTTTTATTAACACATGTTAAATGTTTGCCGGCGTACGGGCGAGGACACAAATGCGTGCAAAGTGCTCGGCTGTGCGGTTATGAATAATTTCCCCATTTTAAGCATCTTCGCTCTTTGACAAGCTCGCGCAGATGCTCGACAAAAGTCACGACGGGGCTCGAAAAACAACAGTGAATGCTGTGGGGAAGAGATAGAATGACATGGAGCCCCTTAATTGCCTGGAATTTGCATAATTCCTGACAGAGTAAAGGGGAGGCGGTAGCTATAGCCGGAGCTGGAGATGCTATTTTTCAAAATGTAATCTGTTACAGATCACTGATTACCTGATTGAAACTGTAATCTGCAACATAATCTTCTACATTATTCACACTCAGTAATATAATCTAATTACTGAGCCTTCCAAACTTGATAGGATATGCAATTAAACGAACAGTGTATTAAAATTCGCAGCATATAATTTGATAACACTATTAATGTCATTATCTGCAGCCTTAATCAGACGATATTTTAAAGATGTGCTAAAGTTTTTCGAGGTTGTATGGTTTTTTTTTGTTTTTTTTTTGTCTCTTTCGCAACTTTAAAATGTTGTTTTTCTGCTGCGTATAATTGAGTTCGGCTCACCCCGGGCTGGAGAGCAGGGCAGGTCCACGAGGCCAGAGAGGTGCGCGGGGAGGAAACGTGGGCCGCCAAGCATCATACCGAATGCAAAACAACATACAACAGTCCGAAGTGGGATTTTCTAACATCCTTGCCCTCGTTTCTAATTACCGCTCAACACGCAGCATCCTGCAATCCGCTCTGCAAGCTCCTGTGATTAATGACACACCATTAGATCAGATAACGACGGGCTGAAGTGCGAAGAAATAATAAATCACAACACATGAGGGGACGCAAACACGGATCTTCCAGGAGGCTAAAACGAAAAAGGTTTCACCTGAAGCCGCTCAAGACGTGCAGACTGAAGTGGTTTCCATCTAAACGAAACAGCAATCAGTTCCTCCTTCAAATGAGCCCCGCCTGGGCTTTTACCCAAACCCAAAGGTTTATCCCTGACTCCAAAAGAAGGGGCAGAAACTCTACTTATCACATTAAAATTGTAGGTTTGTGTGCGGCACTGAATCACAGCTAGCTGAGTGGCACTAGACCAAATTGCAGTAAGTGCAGTTCCATTCACATAGAAAGACAAATGAAGACAGAGTACGGGTCTGCAGCAGAAAAAAAAATCTCTTATATAACCAAAAAAAAATCCTTTAAACAAGGGCATATGCCTCATCGAGCCCCCCTTGTGCATTTCCTACGAAACAGCTGCCCGGCGAACGCGAGGAGAAAGGAGCGGAAAGGTCCTGGGTGAAAGTCCCTGAGCGCCGCTCGCCGTGGTTAGTGCAGCAGCGAAGGGCAGCCGGAGCTCAGAGTTGCTGTAAGTCACAGGCCGAGGGAAAAGCCCGAGTACTGGCCGAGACGCAATCCATCATCAGTCACCGGTGGATACCTTGACAGTAATGTGGAGGAAAAACAACATTTAGGTTGCGCCGAGGCCTTTTCCCCGACCGACACCTACAGGGAGGAGGCCTGCAAAAGAGAAGACGTGTGTTTTTATGCATGTTTAGGAAGCGTTGGTGAAGCGTTTCTGGAAGGCGGCTCGACCGGCTCGCACCGAACTTCACTCAAAACGGGTTTTCTTCATGAAGAGGAGGACACGGAGCTCCCCAGGGCGAGCCTGCGAGAGCAGATACAGTCTGTGCATGTGAACATGAAGCGTGTGTGGGTGCTTTCTTCACAGCTGGAGGAGTGTCAAACGTTCATTTGGTCTTTCTCTTTCATCCTTTTTTTTTTTTTTCGTCTGAAAGTTTCCCCCTCAGGGCTCGGAGGACGACAGGGCTGGAAGAAGCCCTCAGATAATTTCCACCCAAGTTAAAGTACCAATTGAATAATCTAAAAATACTCCATTACAAGCAAAAGTCTTGCATTCGAAATCCAATTTAATTAAAGCAACATGAGCTATTATCAGCAAAATGTACTTAAAAGCACTTAGTGCGGCACACTAAGTGCCCCTGACATGGCCCCGGCGGCCCCTGGCATGTTATTACTCTAAATTCCCATATAAAAGCTGGTATTCACTAAAATGACAAACAGCACACAGCCGACACAAACAAATAAGGAGGCTGCTGATACAGGCTGGGAATGAAACTGCCTGTAGCCTAATACAACAGCTTGCTTGAATCAGGATAATGTAGATTATCCACAGCACTAATTTGCTCCAGATAGCAGCAGAGTAACGTCGCTGCTGTCATGCGATCTGTATCTGGATGCTGTTCCCAGGTTTGTGCGACTGCATCTGGTCTTAAAAGGCGCTCTTGTTTTTCTGATTGCGTCGGCAATTGGATCTGATTTCAACATGCAAAGTGGGAGCGAACGACTTGTCAGCAATCACGGCGTGTCCCAGATCATAAGCGGCGCTCCTGTACGGGTTCTGTTTCCTTCGTAGCTGAATACGTTTTAAGTTTCTGGGTGGATTTTTTTGGTGAAATTTCCCGTCTGGTCACCGATGAAACCAAAAAAACTAATCTCTGTGCATCAGTTACATATTTAGAAGCTTTTTATGTGTGAAAACAATCATTTCCTGCCTTGAAATAGCTTAGATGGAACTCTTTTATTCATCTACAATGTGCAGATCTTTGAAGTCCGTGCCTCTTTTTTTTTATCCCCCACTTACTGCAGCTCAGCACACCAGCTCCCCTACAAACTGACCAGACTGATGCTTCAGGTTGGTTACATACGAAACTCTGGCCTGCAGCTTTAAGGTGGAAATGCTCAGCCATGAGTATCGGTTAGCATTAAAAACACTACATGTGCATGTTAACGAGGTCACAGATTGCACTCCCACATGTGGTCTGACATGCAAATAACATGCATTTTCCTTTTTGTGACGTTACTGATCTCCACACAGATTGCATTTTAATTTAACAGGATTTATTTGTAGAAGAGGTCTTTTTTTCCTCTTGTCTTTCTCTTTATTAACAGAAATGATGAGTGTTCCCATGTTCTCATTAATGCTGCTCATTTTCAAGGCTGTCATTATAAAAAAAAAAAAAAAAAACATTAAAAGGAGGAACTTGTATTAATGTTAGCTTCAAAGTGTTTTGGGGGAAAAAAAATGGAATAACTGCTGTGGAGTACATTAAATTGAATTTGTCAAAAAATTATAAAAAATAAAAAAGTGAGCAATTTTGAGTTTGTATTTACTCGGGAAGAGAAGAAAAACTCAAAAGTTCGGCTCTTTCTGCAGTAAATAAAGGTTCGTATTACTGCACAAGTTGTTGATAGTGATGCAAAGATGTTCTGTTGTAACCGGTGGTGCAAAGTAACTGAGTACATTTACTCCAGTACTGTACTTTGGTACAATTTTATGTTACTTGTACTTGAATATTTCCATTTTCTGCTACTTTCTCCTTCCATTCAGAGAAAAATACTGCATTCTGTACTCCTGTACAGTGATCTGACAGCTGTAGTTACTCTTAGGATTAAGTTTTTACACAGTGGGTAACATAACCGGCTTTGAAATACGGTAAAAGATTAAAATCTCAACCTTTGTTGCTTCATACAAAAAGCAGCGTGTAGTAACGGCTCCACCAGACAGTGATTTTTACCTCCAAACTTCTGTTTCATGTCGTTAAACGTTCCAATGAGTCGATAACTCAGCAAAAAACAAAACGGAAAACAGTTTGTGGATCTTTCTCTCCCATTAATCATGTTTGGAGCCTTGAGATTTATCTTCTGTCCCTGAATACAAACGTGGACATAAAGTAGTTCAAACCTGCAGCAGCTCCAACCTGCTGCTGACACACTGATGCTTCACTGATCTCATATGATAGCAGTCAGAGGGTCCAAACCAAGACTTCTACTGTCCTGTTATGTACTTCTGAAGTAAGACTTTTGCAGGATCTCTGCAGGACTTTGACTTGTAATGCAATCATCATCACATACTTTATCTTATTGCAAGCATCTCAGTGCTTCTTCCACTGCTGTCCATACGTGTTGGTTCTTTACCCAAGTAAGGCGTCTGAACACAAGAAAAGCCATTCACATCTCGAGTAAAAGCACTAATGCAGCGGCGTAGGAAGGCGGTGGAAGAACTGCTGAGATGTTTTACACCAGATAAAGCTAAAATCTGAAGGGTCACGAGATGATTAATGGGGTTAACGGAGGAAAGAAAAGTGCGGAGACGACGAGCACATTGGATCAGATTTTAGATTTCGGATTAAATCTTTGCTTTTCTATAAAATATCAGATAGTTTTATATCTTTGAGTCTAATGCAGTGAGCCTAGAGGAGCAATCTGTTAACAACTCTTATCTAAAATGTGCCATCCAGACGCTCACGAGCCAAAAAAAAAAACGTCTGAGACCCGCTGATGGTTTGATATTTTACAGTGAGTTGTACATTATATCACGTTCGTGGAGTGAAAAATACATTATTTACCACCGAACTGAGGTTGAGCAGACGTATAAAGAAGAACAAAACGGAAACGCTCATGTAAAATACATCCACCTTACAACCTGCGAGACGTCCTGGGTGCTCGTTTATTCATCGCTGGTGAGATTAACGTGACAAATCACAGCTCTATGTCACATTTTTGCACCAGTAGGAGTATTTAAAACAACAACAACAACAAAAAAAACACAAAGGCCTCGGATTTGGATCGAAGCGTTCTAGCGGGAGAATAACCTTTGTAGCGTTACATGCCTCCATATCAAGTCTTGATAGAGGAAAAAAAACATTCATTAGGAAGTCAAACAGATATATACAGAATATGAAATGATAGCCCTGATTCATCTGATTCATAATGAGTCTCTGTGTTGAATAATGTAGAGAAACGCTGCTTCGCATCAGCGCGCCCTCCTTCCCTCGCGATGCAGCAATCAAACAATGAACTTAAGCACCATCTGCATTACCATATTGTTATTAAAACGCAGGGATAATTTATGAACTTAAATATACAATTAATGGTAATCAATGTAGATTCTTGGCAGCGAGGAGGAATGGCCCGGTGATCCGCTAATAGCTTTAGCTCGGACCAAGTTATGAATTATTCTGTCTGAGCTTCTGTTTACAACCTACACATCCGCTGACCTTTTATGGTGTGGATTTGTTGCGGCTGATCAATTCAACATTGTTCCACCAAAAAAAGAAAGAAAGGTTATTAAAATTTCATCCCCCAAATGCGGCGTGTGAGCCCCGCTCTAATGCCACAGATTAATCTGCCGGCGTTGGGTTGGCGTTGGGCTAATGCGAACCGCTCTGGAATGCTTCACATTAGAAGCGGGGCCTCGGGGGCCCCGGCGTTGCGGGCCTTCCCGACGCAGAAAGGAAAATTAATTAAAAACAATAATCATGTAATTCTGCTCATTACTTCTGGCCAGACAGGAGCTCCTTACGCCGGCGTGTCTTTTTGATGTATGTCAGATAGCGAGGTGCTCGCTCAGGGCGACGACAGCATCGGGCAGATGTCGCGGCCGACGCGAGCGGGAACAGAAGGAAGCATCTGGGCTGAAGTAGAAGTTGATAACTCTGACAGACAGACAGTGGTGGTATCTAGGACAGAAGACCACCTCTCTCTCCATTTTCTCTGTGCTGCTTCTTCTTCTTCTTCTCTCAAGCCCCTGGACCATGCCAAGTCAGTTTGACTAAGAACATTAGGGTGTCACAGCTAGGGATTTGGCGTTTGCAATTCTATTAGAGCGACGCCTCTAAAGGCAGACGTCTTCCATTTCCCTTCTACCTCTCCTCCTGGCGTCGCCTCTGCCAGCCAACAGATGCAGGTTTTTACATATCAAAGCTGTTGACTTGCCAGAGTCGTTCCTTCACGCCTCTAATGCTCTTTGCTTCAGAGGACTGTACCTCGGTCCCTTGATCAAGTTACTAAACGCGGCTTTGCACATGGCTCACCACCAAAGGCGGGCGGCTCACGCTGGGACCTGGAAATGCAGGCGAGGAAAGCATCTCAGAGGGATTGGCTTGTGCTTACACACCACGAGACAGGCCAAGAGAAAGCAGGGAGGGGGCATACCGACAGGCGTACGGCGCAAACAACAAAAGCGGGGCCAGATTAATAAAGTAAATTCTCCAGCTGAGAAAGGTGAACAAAGGTCTTTGTACTTGGCAAACGTGGTAAACAGCGTCGGCGAGCTCGCACGGAGGACACGAGTGTGTCAGAGCAATCTAACAACTCAAGTGCGGATTGTTTGTGCTTTTTTAAAACTCGGGCTTTGATGCCAACTATTAATAAGTAACAAGAGTCTGACAAACAGAACTGGCTCAGAAGCAGGAACATGGCAGAATGATTGATTTATCAATACCAAAGCCCTAATAAGTCTCTTCATTATGTGTTCTGCTTTGAAGATGGAGAACAGATGAAAGTGCTGCATGACATCAAGAAGTGTAGCGAGAGAGAGAGAGGTGGTTTATTAAAATAATACCACATAATGAGAAATAATTGCATTCCCTGAATAAATTGTGTTGAAAGGAACAGACGGAATTATCGGGAGCGAATTGATGCGCTCCGCCGCCGCCGCCGCCGCCGGTCTTGCGCCGAAGCGTAGCAAACCTGCAACCGTAAGTCAAGACGAGAAGAAGAAGAATCGATTTAAAGGCACCGGAGTCTCTTTAAACTTCCATCTCGGTGTCGCTAACAGGAAGAAAACCCGTGTCCGCTGTCCGTCGATGTGTTGTGTGAAGCGGCAGCGGAGTGCGATAAGAGCCGACCTTCCACGCTTGGATGTCAGAAGAGAGGTTTTTTTTTCCTTGAGGGTGACCTCCGCTCTGAGACGGGGTCATTTAAAGGTCCTGAGAATCGCTTCCTTCCTGAAAACACTCCTAAAGGCTTTTGCTGCACCATTTTGGATCTAACTGGGGTTAAGAAAGTACGTAACGCATGTAAAATACAAAACTGTCGAGCGGAGTTTCACTTCTTATACTTTTCGCGGCTACTTTAGGTCGCGGAGATTTATCGTCCGAGAGTCTCTCTGCCTTTGAGATCATCTGTCACACCAGACAGCGGGATTCAATACGCTGCGCATTTACATTTCTTTTATCTGCTCTTCTTGGTCTTATTGGTTCCTTCTCGGCCGCCTTCTCATCTTTATGAAAACTCTTTATTAGATCCGACGCCGTTTCCAGACTGAGGTTCAACTTTGGCTTCTTCCTCAAACCGTTATTTGACACGAGATGCAGCTCCGAGCGCTGAATTAACACTTGCAGCTCATCTGTGATCAACGCTGCGACGGCTGCTTTGCTGATTTTAATTTCTGCACTACAGCTGACATTTTATCTTAATTTTCTTATGCTATGGGATGTTGTGTGTGTGATGAATAGTGTATGCAGATGAGCAGCAGGGAAACCAAATCAATCCTTCAGTGGTGGAAAGAAGCACTCGGATCTTTTAAGTAAAAGTAGAAATGCCACAATTGAAAAATACATCCTATACTTCAACCTGTACCGAAGCACAAGTATGTAAGAGTGTACTTCAAGTATAATTACTCATTAGACAGCAAAGAGGTTTATAATAATCGAGATGCCATCGACATGTAATGAGGTAGAGCTGATTTTTGTCGTTTCATATTCTGTCAGGTGGCTTAATTTACTGTAAAACACTGTGTTTCATATTATTCAGTAATTTGAAAGATTTTAAAGCCGTCATTTGCTGTAAAGTAACTAAAGCTGTCAGAAAAATGTAGTAAAAAGTACAATGTGTGAGTACAAAGTAGCATAAAATGGAGATACTTCAGCAAAATACCCCAAATTGCACTGAAGTACATTACTCGAGTAAATGTACTTAGTTACTTTCCACCACTGAAAACTAGCAGCAGTATCAGCATCACCAATTAAATGCTATAATGTACATGTTTATTTATCTTAATGATGCTTCTCCAGTTAATAAAAAACAGGAAACATCTTTTTCTTTACATGTCATCTTGATAAATTGAGCATATTGTGCATTTGAATAGTAATAGTAATAGTAATAGTAATAGTCCCCCAAACACTTTCCTCCTTCTAAAAATACACCACGACACCTCACATTTGTACCTAAGTACATTATTTGAGTAATTTTACTTAGTTACTTTACACTTTTGTTCCCTCAACGCAGACTTTTGAGAAGAAGCAAAAACTTAATTTATATTCATGTCACATCAGCTGACGGATAATTAATATGGACTATTTAATATCTGGTGCATAATGATGTGAAAACTCATTGGTGAACCATCTAAATGGCATTTTATTATCTAAAGCTGTGGAAGAGGAATTCCATTTATTAATTGAAGCAAAGCGCCAATACAGCAACGTAGAAATACTGTCAGATAAATGCATTAAGTGCATGTAAGTACAATACTTGAGTAAATGTACTCAGTTACTCTCCCCCACTGATGATCTCTAGCAGCCACGATGATGCAGAATGTGAAGCAGATGCATGAAAGTTTGGTTCAGCTTTCTTATTCTTTGTCTTTTACTATGAGCAGCATATTTCTTTTTTGCATAGATGGTCAACTCAATTAAAAGCCTTTTTGTGTTTGAAGTCGACACCGTTTAAGCGTATCACCTCTCTGTTTCACTAATTTGCATCCAAGGCTGCGGTATGTGTTGCCGCATCAAAAGCAGGAAGATAAATAAATAAATGAATGCTTTATAATCATTGCTGTTGACCAAAAAGCTTCTGCGCTGAGCTTATTTGCAGCTGTAATTGCGCTACAGAATCCGGTTCGCGGCCCTGCTGCTCGGCCGGGTCACTGTGACCTGCTGCTGCTCGTGGCAACCGAACCGCTCCGAGGAAACAGCAGCATCCATTCACTTCACAACTGTGGTTTTTTTAAAGAAAGATATTCTAATATGGTGCTATTAAAGTACGGAGCACGAAGACGGAGTCAGCTTTTGGCTTTACTTAACAAAAAACAACAAAATACCATTTTTGTTCTCTTTGAATTTTCCATTTAACAATTTGTTCAATCCCACGACGCCCTCTGAAGCAGCAGATCCACCGAGAGCTGCTAATTAATGAAGGGCATCTTAGAGTCTAAATCCTTTGTTTACTTTGTGGTGTTAGCATTGGTGCGTAGCAAAGCCACTAACCTTTGATATGGGCTGTCATCACGGCGTAATCATAATCAATTCAGGCAAAAAAAAGAAAAATTCAACACAGTCTTGTTGAAAAACACATCAGAACTTCATTAATTCTCTTAACACACGGTGGAAACGCGAAAAGGCGAGAATAAAACAAGTGAGAATTAATCCACGTTGGTAAAAACAGAACGGTTTGTTCTCCTTTAATCACAGTAGAGGAAGTTCATCTCGAATCCAAACACCGGTTGAGCTGCGGCTCAGTTATTCATACTTTTCCTGCAGCCGAGGTTTGACGAGTCTGATGATGAAGACGCTAAAAACATGGCAGTCAGCACCACAGCATTTCCATATATTTCACAGTTCTTTAAGAGCGACGTTCGGCTGCACAGGTTCTGCTCAGATGAGGCGTAAGTTGAAGAATGTATGGATTAACTAAGTAGGCCACGAGGAAAACAATGGCAGCTACCAGACTCCCTTTTTCTATTTCCTATAATCACTTGCCAGAGAATGGTAAGAACACTGAACGGATCGCTTTCATTTCCTTCCTATCCATCTTCCCTTCCTTTTTTTTTTTTTTGTTTCGGCAGAGGGTGGAAAAAAATTTTAAAAAACCATCCCCGGCTGCTTCAGTGAGTGACACCGCTTTGAATCCCCGGCGCTCATTTCGAAATATTCCCATTCAGACGTCCATAAATGAACACAAAAACGAATACCAGTGGGAATAAATTAGCCGCTAACTAATTAGCCGTTAAGCTATCTTTGAATGTCACGTCTTAAAAGAAGGGAAACGGGGGTTTCTCATTGAGCGTCGGCAGTGGGGGGTCTAAGAC
Source organism: Stegastes partitus (assembly GCF_000690725.1). Lineage (NCBI taxonomy): Eukaryota > Metazoa > Chordata > Actinopteri > Pomacentridae > Stegastes > Stegastes partitus. Next base: position 195,969 of record NW_007578025.1, read on the forward strand.
CTGCCTGGGGATATGGCAGCCAGTCTTTGGGTCGTCTCTGACATGAGCCTGCACACACACACCAAGACAAACGCTAACAAGTGTGGACACGAGTATCTAGAGCTTTGTGCTTCTCTTCATATTAGTTCTGCTCGGTTCACACTCGGCAGATAAAGTCCTCCCCTTAGCGTACGAGTTGGAGTCGGAGCTGCTTCCTCTCAGACCTGACTGAGGCTAAAGGGGGGACTCGGATGAATGGAAAGAAATGGGTGAACGTTACATTTCAGCCACACTGGAATAAAAAAAACAAAAAAACCCATGAAGATTAATTACACTGCATGCAAAGAGAACACATCGCGGCGCATCGTTTGTAGAAACCTGCATCATGTCGACGATACCCACGGCCCGTCTACTCACATTGCACGATCAGCTCCACCACGGCCTCCCGGGGCTTCACGTTGAAGCCGTTGTACTGGCTGGTCTGGCAGCGGTACGAGCCCGTCATCTCCCTGGACACGTTAACAATACGCAGCACGCCGTCGTAGCTCTCCATCTGCATGCTGCCGTCGGGCATCGGCGCCTCCTTGTCCGCCCGCGACCACAGGATGATGGGCTTGGGCTTCCCTGAAACAAGGCACTCCAGCTCCACTGTGTCACCCTCGCGGGCCACCAGGGGCGACTTGCCCCGTGGGACTGTCAGGTTGGGGGGAACTAAGAAAGAGAAAAACAAAGGAGGGACTGATATGGGGCTCTAGAAAGTCAGCAGGCGGGGTAAGAGGAAATGGTCGACTCGGAGGAGAGGGGAAGAAGTGGCGTAAAGAGGCACATGGAGCGGAGGGGGGGGAAGCGAATGAGCATCCAATGGCAATGAGTCGCAGCGACATACACAGCTTGTATGGAAAGGACCATGCAGAGATTAGCAGCAGCAGCAGCGATGGCCAACAGCTGGACAATCTGAGCGAGAACCATCACGGAGGGCAGCAGTGAGGAATGTCGTCAAGCAAATGGCAAACAATGAGCAATGCAATGACAAGCAAATGCACTTAAAATAATCAATAACAGCCCTTTTTTTGTTTCAGGTACTGAGGAGCCAATGGAATTTAACACATGCACTAAACTACGAATTAAAAGTCACATCCCTGTTTGCATTCCCATCAAGACTCAAGAACCATGAAGATTAGGCAAATTAGTCCGACAAGGGATTAGTCCAGCCGAGTCTGAGGCACAGTCTTCACAAACAAGTTATCAACACAGTCAGCGTGCTTTACACAACTCTGCTTAACTGATGTTCGAGTGGATTTAACAGAAACAGATCATGCAGAGGTCTCCAAAGTGTCACTCCAAAGCAACAATGATCTGCTTTCTGCGGTTATTCAGCTCTGTGTGATAAAAATAAAAGGTAATGAGCTAATCAAAGCAAGAGTTCAACACTTTGATAATCTGCGAGTCCAGAAAGTCTTAGAGTTTTACCCAGACAGACACAGATGTGATCACATTTTTAGTGACACTTAAGGATAAAGCTGCAAAAAAACCTATAAGAGCCTGTCACCAAACTTAATGGAAGAAACTCCATTAACTACGCTGACATCTCAAACGCACGCTGCCAGAGCACTTATCACATCCAACCTAAGTAGAAACAAAACAGACAAAAGGACGAAAACATTTCTCTCCATCTCAGAAAGGGAAAACTGTGAAACTCATGTATGATACGCCGCAAAATCTGACATTTAACCAGCAAGCAAACTGCAATTTGTCCAATTTCTATTCAACAAACCAGCAGCAACACAAACCAAACCTAAATTGGTTTGATTCGATCTCGGACGAGCCCCCAGTTGTCGTACGTTGTCAAGACGTTGCTGAGGATCGGCACCATGCTCAGGTTTGTACGGTTTATTTGAAGCAGGAGGAGACTGAAGCTACATCCACACCGATACAGTTTCGCTTCTAATGTGTTTACGCCAAGTGTCCACACGTCTCTGAAAAAAAAAAAAAGACGCTTTTGGAAACACTGCTGGCACATTTTAGCTCGAAAACTCCAGAGTTGCATTTTAGTCTGGGCAAAGACTTTTGGAAACGATGACTCAGACGCTGATGTTCGCTTTGGAACCGAGTCCTAATTATCACTCGTCTGATTCATCACGCTCCCATCATGCGGCTGTTCTCCGGGAAGAAAGCAAAGATCGGCATTGGTTAATTCAACATGGCTAATGAATGACAGCTGTCCATGACCTCGCCGTCCTTTTCCAGATCGCTGTTCTTCCTCTGTGGTATTTTCTACACCTGAGCAACCGACGCCCTGCTTTATGTTCACACCTGCACACACCACGCTTTTCAGGTATGCACACAGATTATTGGTGCTGAAACATTAATCTGGACAGAAACTGTTAAAAGTGTGGATGTAGCCTAAGTGTAGCTTAGCATAAAGGCAGGAGGAAGTGGGGACCAGACTTACAACAGGGTGACTTAACTAAACAAATAAAGAATAAAGGTGGAGAGGCTGCCTGCTTGTCTGGAAGAAGAAACTGAAGCAACAGCAGGACCAGGTTGCGATTTCTGATAAGTCATCATTTATGAGGTGTTTTTACATGAAGCTAATGGTTTTAAAGGATCATAGTGCTGCTTTCAACCTGCTGAATATCCAATTTAGGTGTTTATTGCAGAGATAATGCTTTATCTTCTCTAACTTCGTAGGAAGTACAGGAAAGCTGCAGCAGCTTTTCAGCAATCGGCTCTTCCTAGAGTTGCATGTTCTATATGAAGCAGGTATAGCAAAGAGATGGATCTGTAGATGTGAATAATACGGGCGTTTTTTTTTAAACAAATGTTTCATAGGTCACATGCTAATAGTTGTGAAGTGCATGAGGAGGGATCTCAGGACTGTAAGTATCTAATGTACATAAAGCTTTTTCTACTAGATGTGTAAATTCTTGTATATATTTGTCTTATTATCTTGTTTTGTTTTTCATTAATATTTATTGTATTTTATTCTTTTCTTTCTTTAGTTATTTTACTTTATTTTATTTTTTAATTTTCCCATTTCTATTATTCGTGCAAATTCCCAGGGCAACACCAACAGCCGAAACCAAATTCCTTGTATGTTGTGTACGTACTTGGCCATTAAAGCTGATTCTGATTCTGATTCTGATCTGAGAAGTGATGTTGTAGACCAGCGGTCTTCAACCTATTTTGCACCACGGACCGGTTTTACGCAAGAAATTTTTCTACGGACCGGTCATTACGCACATAACAAATAATAATAGCTTTTTTCAATTAAAAAGTTTCACAAGTGAATAAAATTACTTGCAAAATATGTGTTTACTTTTTCTTCTGTCTCAGCATTGAGTCTCTCCCACTTTCCAAAGAAGCTTTCCGGAGACGTTTGTTTTTTTTTTATACATTTCGGCAGCGGTTAGACTGACGGCTTCGTTTAACGGCCGGGCATGAAAACTGACCGTTAAGTGCGGGAAACAAGCACAGATGGAAGTGACGGGAAGATGAACTTTTTCAAAATAAAACACCCTGTAGACCGCACTGGAATAAAAATAAAACAATAAAACTTTTTTTTTCTTTCTGTGCGGCCCGGTGATTGGGGACCACTGTTGTAGACCACTGCCTCTAGGTACATGGATGGCTTCCTTCACTCCTCTCTATATGAGGTGACTTTTACCTTTAGGTGCAGGTGGACTGCTGGGTCAACAAACAAGTCCTTCTACTGAAGCACTTGGGATCAGCATGGGTGAGAATCTACACAGACCTAAAACTCATCTGTTTAGGTTGGTCTCCCAGCAAACAATGGAACTTTTCAGTATCTTTACACTCTTGCATGATGATTGCTTACACAGTGAATTAAGCTGCAAGGCCCAGAGCCACAAACACCGGCCTTTAAAGCACAAACATTCATCACCAGGAGCTCCACATCTTCCTGAGCACTCCCCTTAACCTTCTAATGTAGCGTCAGCAGCAGCAGCAGCAGCAGCAGCATTACAATCAACACCGAAATCAGTATTGTTGCGTACATTGACACGTTTTCATTATAATTATCATCATCATATCACACACTCATCACCAAGATGCCTTTCACAGCTAACGCCATTTCACTCCAGCATCATTACCATCATTCGGCACAGCTTTTCACTTCCTGCCCTCCTCCTCCTCCTGGTTGCAGCTCCTCTGTCTCCTCCAGCACCGTATAATTCAGAGCATTTACAGCAGAACCCTCCCAAAGGTGATATAGCATTATTGCCGGCCATGTAAGAAAATATGACCCAATAAATACAGGCTGGCCTTTTTCTAATGGACATTTTAAAATCTGGCTGAGTGCGAACAATGAATAATAATAATAATAATAATCGTCGTACCAGTAATAATAATAAGAGGAGGAAGGGGAAGTAGCGGCAGCGCGCTAAACCGAGTGTGTCTGTGTGTTTGTCTGTTCTAAGTTTGGAAAGCAGGAAAATCTAGCAGGTTGGATCCGCCAGTCTGGTTCCTCATCAAGCATGCTGGCCAAGTAAATTTGTTTAATTAGTAAACCTGGCAAATTGCACCGGCTCCTAGAGTGCTCTGAATGTGTATTTGTGTGTTCATGCGCTTTTGTGTGTGAGTCCAAAAAACCATCAGCAGACTCCAAGACTATTTTGTAGCACACGGCTCCCAAAAATAGTTTACAGCCAGCAATTTGAGGAGCGAAAATCTCCTCGGCGATGATGAAACCGTGTCGTGCTTCCCTGATGATTTTCGAATCACTGTCATTCTTCCCAAACAATGCTGCAGCTGGAATGGAGTCAAGCCACATTGAAGTTTCGCGGTGATGAAATCACGGGGCAATCTCGCGAAAACGAAACAGAGTCCAGCTATATTTCTTTTGACCCCGTTTCTGTCTGGGTGAGGGGCAAGAACAATCCCGCAGCCATTCCAGCGCTCCCGACTGTCGGTTATTACTTCCGCCCCTTTTTTTTCCCTGAATCACAGATAAATCACAGTGGCAGAAATAAGGCAAACTCAACATTCGCTGCCTCTCCTAAGGTTGTGCTTTATCACATAAAAATGATAATAATGGCTTGTTTACCATGAAATTTGATCAATGTTGTTTCCTACGGCGGGTTTGTATCCATTAGCTGTACCTGCAGAGAGTAACGGGGAGACGACAGGCGACCAAGCACGCTCAGGATGTTTGGACAGCAGGAGGACGTCGGAGACAACTCATGCAAGCAAAGGGGCAATAATTAAACTCCACACAAACAGACTGACCAGAAGAATTGGACCCCAAAACCTTGCAAAGCGCAGTAACTAGAATGTGCAATTCCTGGAAAAGCTGCAGCGTGATTGCTGAAAGCGGAGTGCACAGGCTAAGCTCACGGTGAACCTGCTGCCCTGCAACAAGTGAACAACTCGCTTGACCATCTGACCCACAGCCAGCACCGCGGTACTGAGAAAATACAAAAATTCAAGGTCTGAAAATTGACTTGAAGTCGTAATCGAAGCGGAGAATCTTAAACGTTTTTTTTTTTTAACAAGAACAAAGCTGCAGCAAGTGTGGTTTTTTTTATACACTTGAGGTCAATCGAAGGCAGCGATACACACAACACCAACCAACACTGTCTTGCTTTATAATGTGTTAACCAACAAGTGGTGCAGAGCAGCAGCAGGAGCATTCATTTAGAGTCATACTAAAGTTCCAGGGCACAAATATAAAACTATCCCAGCGAGATTTTTCTGCAGAGACAGAGAAGGTTTTGCAAAGTAATGCTTTCAGGAGGAAGTTTATTTGTTCCCAGATGTGATAGTGTTCTCTGTTACACTAAACTACATTGTTAGACCCATCCATCCATCCATCCATTATCTAAACACCGCTTAATCCTCACTAGGGTCACGGGGGACTGGAGTCTATCCCAGCTGACTCAGGGTGAAGGCAGGTTCACCTGGACAGGTCACCAGTCTATCACAGGGCTACACTTAGAGACAGACAACCAAGCACACTCACATTCACACCTACGGACAATTTAGAATCACCAATTAACCTCAACATGTTTTTGGACTGTGTGGGAGAAAGCCGGAGAACCCGGAGAGAACCCACGCTGCACGGGGAGAACATGCAGAAAGATTCCGGTGCCCCCACCGGGATGCGAACCGGCGACCTTCTTGCTGCGAGACAACAGTGCTACCAACTGCTCCACCCTGCAGCCCTTGTTAGACCCACATTTCTCCAAAATTCTTAAAACATTTTGAATATTGCAAAACGTCTCATCTCTAGAAACATTTTCAGAACATTGCAAGTAAAACGTTCCACCTTTCTTAATGCATCTCATTCCAGGAACATTTTATGAAAAACTGTCGCTGGAGGCTTTGCAAAGTTAGCAAACTGAAAATCATTTGTTGAATGTTGGTTTGAGAACGTTCTGCAGACATCCTCTGAATGTAAAACGTTCCTGGTAAACTTTTAACCTCACAGGAACATTATTTGAACTGATGAAAATGTTTGTTGTAGTGAATTAAAATAACACCTGCAAGTAATATTGTGGGAAGATGCTAAAATGCGGATACGGGGGATTATTTCCCTTTTGTTGTGTCTTAATCACTTGTTCTATTGTTAATATAAAAACACATAAATGCTGCTTTAACCATCAAACCATCAACAGATCAAAGGAAACGACTTAATAAGCCGGTGAGTAATGCGTTAACATGTCGGCGTCATTAGCAGAGAGAATAATGAAAACGAACCACTCGCAGGTAAGTACCGCCGTCAAAAGACCTGCAGCAGCATCAATCTCCACAAAGACAATGACGCTCATTTCATCCTCGCACCGTTTATTTTTTTTTTTTATTCACACAACGTCTCGACTCAGGCAGCCGGGTGTCAAGTGCTGACATATTTCTTTTCCACCGCATATTTTCTCCACTTTTCCTGAACATTTCCTTGGGTCCAAACAGTGAAGTGGTGAGCTGACAGCAACAGGACAGGAGGCGAGCAGCGAGCATCCATTAGCGCGTGGAGGAGAGGTGTATTCACTGAGTTGCCATCATTACACCTGGCCTCTCCACTGCCCAGATTAGGCAGGCAATTACAGTTGTCTGCCTATTGGGTTTGGCAGCACAAATACTGGCTATCAGCTGCCATTGTCTCCCTCTCGCCCGCACCATCACGCAAAAGCAAACAAAAGCAAACACACACACACAGACACTCGCTCTGTATTTCATTCTTGCTGCCGCTCTCTCGCCTTCCAAGCGAACACCCTGCCTTTGTGTGTGAGACTGACCACTGAGATGCTCAGTGTGGCAGAGAGCCTGCTGCTGGTCTTCACTGTGCTCTCATTGTGCCAAAGCCATCCAAATGCCAGTGATGCCTGCAGGGCATGCCCGCTGTGTGCGTATGCTTGTGCGTGCTTCTACGTGGGTTTTATATCTCGGCGTGTGCATGTGTGTGTGTGTGTGCAGTTGAGTGTTCCTCTTTTCGCCCACGGGTGACACCCTGCTGTGATCCCGCCTCAGTTCCTCAATGGGATGCTGCTGCTGCTGCTGCTGACTGTAAACACTGCGACTACGCGTGTGTGTGTGTTGGCTTAAATCGAAGCTGGACCTCCAAGTTTGTGCAGCCACACATCTCTCAGCTGGAATCCTCCTCCACCAAGACCGATAGGTGGAGCGGACACGGTGCAGCGACTCCAGACCCACAAAACATCCAAGCATCCGGCACTTTGCATTTTCTTATGGCGCCGGGATACGGAGCGGTGCATACGAATGTCTTTGAGAATAAACATTCCCACTGCCCCCCCTGCTTTTTTTTTTTTTTTTTTTCGGGTAAGTGCTATGACATCACTCCCCATCACCATGGCAACATAGCGCTCTCTCTCTCTCTACTACTGCAAGTCCTGCAGAGTGTATGTGTGAGACTGTGTGTTCAGACAGCTTGAGGCCAATGAGTTGGTCGCAATGTGACAGGACTCTCTGTTCCTCTGAGTCCCGGACCTCTGGGGGACGGACCGAGGAGTCCCCAGAGGTCCGCCGCGGACGTGTTTGCGAAAATGTGTGTGCTGCCGAGGTGTAATAAATGTCCAGAGATGTGTTAAAATTGGCTTAGTGCACTGATAGACTGCGGCGACACACCACCGATCACGCTGACTTACTGCCGCGTGTGTGTTTTCCAGCTCCACGCCGTTCCCCCTGAGATGTTATAACTTATCTTACAATCAATCTCACAAACCCCTCATGAATCCGTGTGACTCAGATTGTAGAACAGCATGCTTTCAGGAGCAATACTCTCAGCTTGATTCGTAGCCACACTGTTCTCTGTAATGCTGCCCTTTTGTATTTTTTTGTTTTTTTCCACCCAGCCAGGCAGAGTAACAGATACACCCAGTTTAAAAACACATAAACACACACCTCCACTTCTTTTTTGCTGCTGCTAAGCACCGAGCAGCTCCCGTGGAAGGACCAGAGTTTATGTACATCGCTCAGGGGGCCCTGACAGTAGTTAATGAGAGAGGAAGAGTGTTTCTTCTTCATGTTTCCCTCCCAGATTTTTCCAGCTGGACGGGGAGGTGGTTTCCCAGATGGCCACCTCCATAAAGTATGACTGCAGGTGGTGCAGTTGAGGCTACAGGCAGGTACACCAGACACAGCGTTCTGAGTTATCTTGTCTTATTAGCATCTTTTATGGTGCGAGCACAAAGTGAAAACCGACTCGCGGAGCCGCTACCCTCTGATTTCCCTCCACGAGTCGGCATGTTTGTGTTTACAGTTTCCCTTTGCGCCGGCGCTTTCAGCAGCTCAGAAACATCACAGGTGTTGTGCTGACATATGCTGCCAGGCGACGGCATACATCACTCTGGAAGCGGCACCACTGTGGCATCTACTGTTGTCATACGGCCGATGTCTCAGGACAGCAGCCCAGCTGTGGGACAGCTGTTCGGACCCTTCATCCCAGTTCACAGCTCGCTGGGCTTGTTAGTCCGGAGCTGGGATCTGCTCTGTGTGAGACTT
>NW_007578025.1:205553-226170 GCF_000690725.1 Stegastes partitus
AAACTTGTCAAACTGATGAATCGATTATTAATACGACTGGTAATTAATGTAATGGTTGACCGATAACCAGCTCCAGCTAATCGTTGCAGCTTTACCTCCTGAACTATAATCACATCACAGCGTTTCTGCACATGTTGACGGGATGCATTTGAAGACTCGAGGCTCTGACAGAGTTTAGAGCTACGCATTCAACCTCCAACAGCTACGCTTGCTGCACAAGAACACTTCCCTGGTTCCGTCAGCTGGCGGGGATGCCGCCTGCAGCTGTAGCCTCAGTCTGTTAGCGTGCTATCATGACGGGAGCCATCAAATGCATATTAAACACCCAGCATTCATTTCAAAAACAAGTCCTGTCAGGGTTCCTACGCACTTTCTGTTTAAAATTCCCAGACTTCTCGGTAGATTTTTCAGACCACATTTGACACCCGAGCACAAACAGGAGGATGTTTATTATGTAAATACGTAGTTTTCAAATCCAGCCTGCGTTACGCTGCGACTATGTCTGATATTATGCTGCCAGGTAATTCTAGCTGTAGGTACTGTAGCTCAGACAAATTAATTAAAATCCCAGACAAGCTCAGCGCACCATCACGGTATTCAAAACAGCAACAACATCTCTGCCCATGAGGACCACTGCCGCCTGTTTTCCCCTCACAATACTGAATAAAGAACGTTCTATTATTGATCCTCCATATTTTTTAGTCTCTTGTATAAATGAGTTTAAACAAATATTTTAATTTTCGGTGCAGCCTCGTTTGTTCACAGTGTCCACGGATGGTGATGAAAGCAGCCAGAAAAAAATGTGCTTTTCTAAAAACGTGCTCGATCAGACGAGCTTTCTATCTGGTTGTTTGTGAGGTACATATGTGAAGGCTGCATTTTCTTTAACTCGTTGCCGATAAGGCGAGCGGGGCCGAGCTGTTTTTGCTGCTTTGCCGTTTCTTGCTGGTCTGTGACATCCAGACGTAGCGGCAGCTCTGCGTAGGAGTCTGCATTCAGCTGCACAGCACAACGTCAAGTTGGTGAACGCTGTGGCCACCTTCTCCAACCACCATTCAAACACTCTGCTTGTAGGAATTAAAAACTTCAGATTTCCATGTAAAACTCGACTAGAGACTTTGCTTTCAACCAACTAGCCAGAACGGTTCAGCTTTAAAAACTCCAGTGTTTGAACATTAACAATCACAATCGGCAACTTTTGTCAGTGTGAACTTGATATGAGCTGTGCAAGAACGGAAAGCTTCAGGCGCATCAACAGGAAGCAAGGAGCCGGGGTTTAGAGAACCGCCAACAGAAAATCATTTATCACAGCTTTATCCTGCAGAGGGTCATGGGGAGGCTGGACTCCATCCCATCTGATGCTGGCAAGAGGTGAGGTTCACCCTGAACAGGTCACCGGTTCACCACGGGGTCAACACAGAAGGACAGACAACACTTCACGCTGGCATAGCAACGGCTGATTTAAACACACGAGAACATGCAAATTTCCCACAAAAAGGCCTCAGAAGAACAACAGCTTCACATCCAGCCACTATTCCATCATGTTCAGATCAGCTCCATACATTAAAGAGCTCATATTCTGCACATCTACAGAATAGGTTCACATGCTTTAATGTTTCCAAAAACACAACATCTTCCTCATACTGTACAATGTTTGGAAAGATGCACCAGATTTTAACTGTACTGTTCATGATGCATCCTTTTTCTCACATGCATGCTTCAGTTTCTAGGTGGTAGATTTAGCCCAACCAGCATCGTGTAGTCCAGTGTTTGAAGAATGAAGCCAACAATGGAGAGCTGGGGAATTAAAGACCTCATATTCTGCACATTTTCAAGCTTATTGTTGTCCTTTCGAGGTCTAGTAGACTAAGTTCATGTGTTTTAATGTTCAAAACACATAAGTTGTCCCATATCGTACAAGAATGTCTCTTTAAAGGCCCTCCTACTCTGATTTTATTGGTCAACTGACTGGTAAACTGTAACCCAAGATTTCTGAGTATAAGTAGAGGGGTGTAGCTCCAGCAGAAGCAGTTGGACTCTGAGGAAGCTGCTCTTTCTTTGTTTGAGGCATAGACTGTATAAAAGATGGACGTAGCTACCTGTTGGTTTCTGCACTGAGAACATGAAGCCAGGGTTTTGCTACTTCCTGGTTGACATCTTGGATTTTTGGAGCCAGTGACGCAAAAATCGTCAGAGGGGGGCGGAGCCATAGGAGCAGCGATTGGTCAGACGGATTGAGAGGCGGGCCCTCTCTGCCCGCCCACATTTACCGCCTTCTGCTCGCTTCGTCTGTATGGTCGCTGCCGACTGTCAATCAAGCCAGCCACGCCCCTTGCCCCGCAAAATGTTGACGATTTATAAAAAATTCAGTATTGATTCACTTTCAGATTGGCCACCTGATCTCTGGACTTGACCATGAAAACTAATAAGAAAAAAATACTGAGCTGGAGGAATGCAGGATTTCATGATCTGTGATCACTTCTTTTCCAATTCCAGTCTATGGGAGCCAGGGCTTTATGGAGCCAGCAGCTAGCGGACGCAGGTTTTTGACACTTCCTGGTTGGCTTCATTTTTCAGGGCCGGTTGCTACGTCCATCTTTTATACAGTCTATGGTTTGAGGGTAAAACTAGCTACAAGGCAGGTGTTACGCGAATGTGTTACATGGTGATGTAGATAAGTAACAGAAGAGAAGTCTGGACTTCAAAGCAGGTTTTCTACGGGGCAGAATGACTCTCTTTGGGCTTCGTAAGTTTGCAGATCTTTTAAATGCACTAAAAAAAAAGCAGCTTTCTAACTCACTGAAACCCAAGAAGCAGAATATGGGCTCTTTAATCTCAAATCAAATGGCATCTATTCAAACTTTTGACAGCAACAAAAACCAGATGCCCCTCTTGGAGGACAGTTTTCTGAATATGTTTCCGTGCAGCCAGTTGCGCCACAAAGCAGAATGGAAATGCGACCGGCATCAGCAGCGACGCGCCGCATCCCATGAAAATTTAGCATCTCTTGACGTGACAGAAAGAAAAAAAAAAAACACCAACTTGTTTGCATTCACAGCCACCAAACAGCAGTTGAGCCTTTTGCACCCTTTAGGTGAGTCAGGGTTCAGACCAGGTTCCTCTTTATCAGGGTCAGTGAATTTACTGCTGAAACAAGCACGTCAGCGCCGGTGGACAGCCGGCGGTCACGCTGCCCCTATTACGGTCACATGCGGCTCGGTCACCGCGATGATGATGACGACGGCTCACAGCGAATCAGACTCAAACGGCCAACAGGAAGTATGAAAGGAGAATAAAACAAAAAGGGCCTGAGAAGCTCCTCGTGAGTCTTTGTTTCAGGAAAAAAAAAAGAGTTGTGTTTATTAAACCAGCTCATTTTTTAATCAACTGAGCACTTAATTGATTTGCTTAATTCATTAACTGCAGCGATTCGTAAGATTGACAGAAACACTGGGTGGTGCCAGGATTTCAGGTGTGAGCGGGGTGCTAATTGAGGGACTCATCAAGGAAGGATTTATCCCCGCCACCAGAGAGGTGACTTTCAATCTCAACACTTACTTTGCGATCATCAATCAGACCGGGGATGAACTTCGGTCGTCCGCCGGATCTAAAAAAAACGCATCAACGCCGCAACCCGTGATGCAGTTACAGTAATTATGATACAGCGAGCGCAATAAGCGGGTATCAGCTTATCGGCGATCAGCGAGTGTTGAAAACTGGCTTTAAATGTCAAGAATCCATCCGTAATAACTCGACATGCTATTAAAATTTTATCTCTAAAACGTCCCGATGGTGGTTCCAAACTGAATCCAAATAACATTTTTCACAGCCGCAGAGTGACAATAATCATCCAACAATAATCCGGCGAGACACACCCACAAAAAAAAAACAGAACACATTCAACACAAGCGGGCTAATGAAAGGATTAATTTGCGAGTTCCTGTTAGAAGTTTATGGGATGTTTTACACTAATGCTCCTTTCAGCTGTCCCTGTTGCTTCCTAATCTCGACAGTATCCAAAGGGGAGGTCCGTGTCCTGGTTTTTCAGACCCCACGCTCATAAATAAGCATCAGGCCTGGAAACACCCCGCCGAAAGAAGCAGCAGCTTATTTAACGAGCCGGTAAATATCGGCGCTGTTTTGCAAACGGGAGAAAATCTGAAAAGATTGGAAGATAATAAACGTTCTCTTTCTTAAAGTCGAGCCGGGCCGGGCCGAGGCTGAAGCCCCGGTTTGCCGGTGTTGAAACAGCCAGCGAGCTCCGCAGCGTTCGAACACTTCAGGCTCAAACGCTTTCCAACCACTTCCCCGGCACGAAACCCCTGGCAGACCTGCAGCGTAATCTCCTCTAAACACTTTTATTAAGACTTCTAATTGCGGCTCGGGCTTTCTCCCCCTTCAGGAGAACAGGCAGAGGAACAAAAACGGGGCTTATTCACCCCATAACAGGCTGCAGGCGTACGGCGGGGCAGAGGCACAAGGCGCTTTAGCACACAGCAGCAGCAGACGCTCCTCTGATTCGCGGCATCAATCTGACGGAAAGAAAAGCTGCAACACAACAGGCGCTCTCCGGCAAACAGCCTCCCCCCACCCGCCTCCCCGTCACATCCAGGTAAAGCGGCAGGAATTGTAAGCGGCAGAAACAAAATTCGCCGTGTTATTTCCTGTGACAGGAACAGCTCTGTGACAACGCAACTCTTTCATACTATTTCGTACCCACACATCCGGGTGGAACAATGAAAGCTTAAGAAGCAATCAAATCTAAGCCTTAAGGAAAACTTTCATTTCATATGATCACAATGGAGTCAGTCATTTCCTCGGTTATTTCCTCAGTCAGACGGCGGCGGTATTTTTGGTGGGGTTTTTTTTTTTTTTTTGCACATTAAAGGATCTGTGTTAATGGATTGGCATCGCCCAGGCACTCCAAAAGAAAAGACTGCACTACTTAAAAGATAATGAGGAAACAATCTTGGCAGATGCGATTGATCCCACTGTTTTATAGCGCAGGGATTATCAAAGGATTATCTAACAATAATTATGCACCCAAGGTCGACACACTGCTTTCATGTTCGTGCTGTGAGTGGCAGCGAGGTGTGTGTGTGTGTGTGTGAAAAACAAGAAAAGCAGGTAAGGGTGTGTGAACCAGCGTCTGTCGATGCGGGGGGAAATAAAGCTCGCCACGAACCCAATCACCAGCAAGTTGCAAAACATCACACAGCTCGAAAAAGTCACTTATCAGCACCCGACACATGCCGGGAAGCTCAAAACACATATCGACTCAGCAGCAGCAGCAGGAATCCCCTCCTGCATGGGAAGATCTGGGAATCTGGGATGAGCGAGGGGTGAAAACAGGAGGATCTCTGGGCGCATTACCACGCACATTGATTGCACAACAGATTAAAAAAAAAAAAAACCCTTCACAATCTTAACCACTGCATTTCAAGCCCGCAGAAAGTGAGTAAGCACAAAAGCGTATTCACTAAATGTGCTACAGAGCAATCTTCTGAAACAGCAGGCTCCCTTTCTTGTTGCCTGTGATGTACTTCGAGGCTTCTTTTCTTATAACATCTGACAGGGAGGGTGTTGACTGATGTTAAAATCTAAAAAAAAAAAACAATAGATGGGAAGAATAGATGTTTGACAGTAGATTTGCTGCTTTGATTGAGCGCTGGCTCTGTTTTCTAAGCACCTACGTCTTCTTTTTTTTCCCTAAAACAACCCCCATGTACAATAGAGCAGCGGAGAGAGGATCCGAGAGGCTGCGCCGTGGCGCTTCTCTGCTTTCTTTGAGATTACGGCTCGACATGCCATGATTGAAACCAGAATGATGCGGCTCGGTAGACAAGGTGGACTGGGTATGTCGTGTTATTAACATGCCGTGTGCAAGGCGTTAGTGGTGGAAGCAGCCAATTAGATGGGAGGACGATGGATGTTTAGTGTCGGATTAGTCGGGCTGATGGAGTCGGTTTTCGGTTCACAGGAGTCCGATTGAACAGGTGTGGTGTCGTCGGTACTGAAACACAAGAGTGTGCGCAGGGGAAAAAAAAAAGGAAAGAAACACTTTCTTACGGAAGCCGAGAGCAGTCGTTTTCTGTTCTTTCTTCGCCGTTTTCTCGAGATAACGAGTTAATTTATCTCGAGATAATCAACTTCGTTTTCTCGAGATAACAAGATAATTGGTGTTTGTGTTTGCCCGCTCGTGCCCGGTCCAGGATGGAATCCGGGGGGCCGGAGGACAGACGAGACCGGGCACCAGCGCTTCATTGTAAGCTGTCAGCTGTTCTCATGACACGTCATGTCGGAGTTCCCGGTCAGCTGTCTATATAAGATACGTCACACCAGGAAGTCCGACAACTTCTGATGAAGGCTGAAGTGACAGCCCAAACTGTCAACGGGATAATTATCTCGTTATCTCGGGAAAACAAACGCCGTGAAGAAAACGGCGTTTAAAAAAATGTGCGGCCATGACCGCTCTCGGCTTCTGTACTTTCTAGGACAGGTTACTGGAATTTTTAGTCAGTAAAGGTTCAATCCACCCAAATCACAGAAGGATAGTTTTTGCTTCATCTCCTGCCTTTGAAAGATTTCTGCTAAAAAAAAAAAAAAAGCCCACAGACACAACACAGGTGATGGTATTTTATTTGCTCACATTTTAACTAACTGTGGGCTCATTTTTCATTGCACCCATTTGGGATACAAGAGGTGTCACCAATACTGGAAAAAACCTGCTGTACTCCAAATGCTTTAGATATTTTATCCCTTATGTTTTTAATTTGCTTCCATAGCTGTCTCCTAAACACTACCTGCAGTTCAGCCGAAGAAGTCACAGAATTCGTGTCTGTTGATGGCGGCTGAGTCACTAATGGCTTCACATCTGTGCCAAGAAGCTCATTATTGTTTTTGTATCACACAGAATCAGGTTCAAACTGTTTATTTTTTGGCTTAACTTTTAGATGAGACATGAAGGATAAAGTGATTAAACATCAAACACGTTAAGATTGGTTTTGGTTAAGTTTTCCGACAAAACATCACAGAGGAGCGGATCAAGGACTGTCAGAACTTTTTGTTTTTACAGTTTGATGAATGGTGTAAGTTTGCAGATTTTATTTATTTTTTTAATATAACATGCTTCTTCCTAAATATCTGAATCATCCTGAAACCTTAATATCATCTGGCCTTTGTTATAAACTATTTCCTGACACTTAAAATACGAAGAAAACAACGCAAAATAATGTAGACACTAAGGACAGCGCTCCGTTCACCTCTATTATATCGGGGTACAGATTTCTTGATAACCTCAGCAGATGAAGCCAAAACGGTTTCTTACATGTGAAACTTTTAGGATTTGGGTGAATGAACCCTTCTTTCATCAGATTGCTTGTTATTCCTGCACCTGTCAGCTGTAAATGCTCATTAGCTGCTCATAAGAACATGTGGCTTAACAGTGACAATGATTACATTTAGGGGTGTAACGGTCCCCTCAGGGTTCAACTAACTTCTGTGTTAATACACAATATTACACGATAATCTATTCGTTGATTATATTCTGTATTATTGCACTAAGTATGCAAAGGAACTAAAGTTATTAAATCAATGCAGCGAAGCAGAAACCGCTCTGCAGCGGAGAGAAAGTACAGAGCAGCAGAGGATGGAAATATTCAAGTTAAGTACAAATGGCTCAATGTCTGACTCAAGATGTACTGAGTTACTGTTCAACCTGTTCATAAATAGCTTTAATTAAATAATAACGTCTGCACAAAGTGGCTCCGTCTTTCTGTCTTCGTCAACACTGAAGCTGCGTCTAACTTGGTTGAATAAACTTTATTGGAAGCGTCCAAAACAAGTGATGTCTTTACAGCTGCTCCACATGTTGGCTCGTTTATTTACCCGCACATCGCAGGAAGATCAGTTAAAACTCAACATGTAGTTTGACTTCACACATTGTGGCACCGTGCTAACCGAGCTAGCATGCTTTAGCTGCTCGGCAACAACCGGTGCGATGCTGAAACGATCCTCGCAGCACTCGAGCGCTACAGTTTGCGTTCCGGAGGTGCAAGTATATTGACCTGTGCAGACTTCTGGAACTGTTTTGCTCAGAGGGAACACAGAACCAACGAAACTACCGAATGTTGGCGTACCGTTACACCCCTAATGATACCACACTGTCACCGTTAGAGGGTTTTATCCTCAGTTTGTACCGAAAAGAACAGGTTTTAACAGTCATTCTGGATTGTCAGATGAGATTAAAACTGACAGGACTGATAGGAAAGCCGACAAACTAAGAGTGTTTCTTTAAAAAGTCGACCGTCGGTGTGTGTGTGTGTGTGTGCCGTCGCTGTGAGTGTGTGTTGCGGGGGGGAGGTGTGTAGATGAGTCTCTGGCACACGGGGGTGTGAGGCTCACCAGTTGTGGAGGAGATGTTGACGTCGATGCTGATCTCGGGGATGCCGCCGCCCTTCAGCGCCGCCACGCAGGTGTACGTGCCAAAGTCGGTGAACTTGAGGTCGATGATGTCCAGGTTGGTGGTCCCGGGCGAGATGTCGGGGTCCGTCTGGGTGATGACCATCCGCTCGGAGCTGCGCAGGGCTCGGCCGTTCTTCAGCCAGCTGAACGTCAGCTCCTCCGGAGGCGTCGCCTCCACCTGCCACGCAGAAACTCTTCAGGTTACGCTGACGATTCACCTAATTTAACTTCAAACCTGCCTGTCTGTGTGAGCGTACCTGGCAGGAAATCTTGACTTCACGTCCGATCTGGATGTTGTCGTCGTTGTGGTAGGGGTCGGGGGTGATCCAGAACCGTCCCTTCTTCAGAGCTGTGAAGGGAAAATTAATCTGTTAACTCTTGGAACAAACCCTGAGACGTTCACTGTAGGTTACGGCTCAGTTGTCAAATCGATGTGGGTTTTTTTTTAAAGATGTAATCCCAAAGACAGAGTTTTATGGATTTTTTAAAAACAAGATTTTTTTTACTTCGCTTAATGTCCACACTTGAGCTGTGATTCGCTGTTATCCATCTCCGGAGAACGAATGTGTCACCTGCTCGCACAAGAGTCTACATCGAGCCTGAAATAACTGATCTGAGCAAAAAGACGATTTTTTCACTCGTCTCGATGTGTCTCTTCTGGTGAAATCATCAAAGTGGTTTCATCCAGAAGTGGGAGAGCAGACAATGACGGGACAAACCGGAGCTGCTCGGCTACAATTGGAACTTTACCTTTTGATGCAGCCGTGGGGTCAAACAGAGAACAGATGAAGCAGAATCATGTGTCTGTTTTAAAAGACTAAAGCTTTGAAGCGGCATTAATATTGAAAGCTACAGAGTGAAGAATCCGACGCCGCGGAAGCACACAAACCCAAACACACACACACACACACACACGCTGTGAAATTGGAGAGATACCTAACAAAATATCCACCATTTCTAATCCAATTTGGTTTGCAAACTCCATTTTCAAAGCCTAGCTTCTCTGAACGGGGGGAAGAAAAAAAAAAAAAAAGAAGATGATTTCATTATAATGCATGCTGTATTGGTTCCAAACCCTGCGTCTACTGTTCAATTCATCTCCTCTGCGAAAAAAAAAGCTGACGGCACCATGGAAATCTTTTCATCTAGCAATTCCCAAGTGACATTATCATATTCAGTTTGGTAAAGGGAAAACGAAAACAAAACCTGCGTGTCAGATTTAAACACAGGAAATTGAATGTGCAAAACATTGTGATGCCTGCCAAGCTGCACATTGAAGGGGAGACGAGTGACACACGCCTCCTTGACACCGTCTTCCTCCTCACGTTTGAAATCAGCGTCGGCAGGCAGAGAATCCTATTTCTGACGCGTGTCAGATACAAATATTACAATCATGTCGACGCTCTCCAAACAGCGCTGTGCATTTGCATTCATTCTCCATATATTCTGTTTTTTTTTTTCTCCTACTGCCAATCAGCAGCACGGTATATAATTCAATAGCACTGGCATGGAAACTGTGACTATTGGCGTAATGCGGCGTGCAGCGTACATCTGTGACCTTTATGGATACAAAATACGAGGCATTACCAGCAGCTCATGTTCGCCTCGCGTCGCCGTGTACATCTACCGCACGGATGCCGAGATTCAATTTCCTCCAACGCGTACAGAAGAAGGTTAATGAGAGAACATGAAGTCCGCGGTGGAAGGAGCGTATCTGTGAGGAAAAACTCATATTTTAGCGCCATCATACGTGTCAGGCGGCGGAAAACCCTCCCGAGACAGACTTGTGGTTAAATCTTGACAGGTTGGAAAGGCTTTTGTGTCTCGCTGACATCCTAAGCAGAGTTGGTAGCCGCTTCTTAAGAAAGTATTATCTTATCCACGCACACACGCTCGTGCACATCTGAGTGAGTCGCTGCGCTGTCACAGGTGACAGCGGATAAACATTTGGATTAACTGCGAACCTCTTTTTTTTTTTTAACATTCCTGCAGCTCGTACATTCTTCTCGCAGCTTAGCAAAACTGTACCACAAGCGGGAATCCGACAGACCTGCTTTTACCGCGAGGTCAGATTTAATCTTTGTTCGGGGGAAGATGTCGGTCTTTGGCGCGCCTCTCTGCTAATCTTTCAACCGGATGTTCACGTGTTTTTTTTTTGTCGAGATCTCACTTTCGACACGAGCGACTCGGAGGAGGGATTTCTCCACGTTTCTGCTCCAACGTTTGTCTCCGAACATCACAGAGAGAGAGAGAGCGGTTTCACAGTTTGCCGCCGAAAAATCACAGAACACCTTCGCTATCGTTTCGACTTTTCTCTCCCTGTTTACTGTCAAAACAAGTTACGCGTGCAGCCCCTTCATCAGATACCGACTCGGCCTGACAGATCAATCCCGGCTGATTTCTCCACCGACGTAGCGTTAAATATGCATTCGCTCATTGTGGGTCACTACTCCAGATATGCCTGAATTTTACATTAGCTTCACGAGTAAATGTTCAGTTTTTATGTAACATCACAGCGGCGGCGGCGTTATCGGCACAAAACACAAAGTCGGTCTGCTCAGGCTCTTTTTTTTTCAAAACTCTACCTTTCGGGGGGGAAGATGTATTAACATTCTGCTGCTGTGTAGATACACTTAAGTGACCACAGGATGTCATGAATCAAACTTTAAAGGGGCCCCGCAGTCGTATCACCGCTCGGTGGACAATATTACACTTCTAGATGTAATAGCTGAGGCCATGTGGAGCTGTGCATTTTTAATATTTCAACTTTTTCTTTTATTTTAACATAAAAATCTCTTTGTTCCTATCTGCCATCCACTTTGAAACCCTGAAGTTGACCCACAGGCAGCACAGTGAAACGCTGCTGTTGGCAAACTTAAAATGGATTTTCAAGGTTCTTTTAAATGTACCACCTTCACTTATTCAGGAAGTTCTGATGTAAACATGCCTGCAATTGAACTAAAGCACACTTTCTTTTATTTTTCTACTGTTTTTTTTGTTCTTTTTGAACATTTTAATGCACTGTTTAAAGCTCTCTGGATTGTCTTTGTGCATGAAATGTGCTCAGGCTTTGCTTTTTTTTAAAGGCTACGTGTCCATATAGTGTTTATGTGGAATAAATCTACTGGACAACATGTGGCTTTAGTTTCCTGTTTCCACGCAAACAAGCATCAGGATGGATGCAAAGCTTCTCCTCCATCTTCTTGGTTGCCGGGGTAACGTCACACCGAGCAGGAAATCGTCCCACATCATTGGCTAGCATTACCCAATCTGCTTTTTTTTTAATGTTCAAAGAATGTTGTCAGGATATTTATCATTTCAAATAATGTTCCTGCAAGTTTAAAAGCTCACGAAGACAAAATGTTTAAACAGGATGTTTAAGGACGTCGTCATGGCTACAGGCTACAAGATGTGATAAGACAAGAGGGAACATTCTCAAAACAAGACGTAAAAAGTTTCTTATCAAACATTCCTGTAATGTTATATATTACCAAGGGTAGGAGATGTTGTCTGGGATGTTCTGAGGTTGTCTTGGGGACATTATTAATTTAACAAAACATTTTCAAAACGCTTTAAGAACGTCAGGGTATGTTTCTGAACATCTTAAAGGAAGGTTATCCTGCTTTAGAAGAACATTGCAGGAACAAAAAGACAAAAGAAATGTGACTGAAAACAACAGTGGAACTGCAGAACTGAGGAAACATGATTGGCTGCCTGAAACGGAGCGACAATGACGAGACCAAAGCCCAAAAGGTTCAGAGATTTTCAACCAGAAGCTTTTGCAAAGCAAAAAAGAAAAACACAACAAAACAAACAAAAAATCCTTCATGGACACTCAGCTGGATCCTTTTCTTAGAAAAGTATTTACTGGTCACATTATTCAAGAACTGTGCATGACTGAAAATCAAAACTATAATGAAAACATTTATGATCATTTAAATAGATGCTAACTTCATAAGCCGCCAGCTTCACGAGGCATAAAGGATCTTTTATTATGTGGCTTCGCTTGTATGTTTCACTGATGTCAAAACTAAGACAGAACTGAACAATAAAAGGGAAATTATAAAGCCCGGCCATGAACTAATCAAAATAATATCAAAACCACAATCTGTCCCGGTGCAATATCCAAATTGCAGGAGCTGTAATGTTTTGATAAAAGGAACATGAGTCACAAAATATGATTATAAATGCAGAATTGTTGCGCCGCAAAGATGCTCGAAACACAAATCCTGTTCCTCAGAAACGCAGAAACATAACGTCACTGCTTTTAGATGTTTTACTGGAAATAAATCCCCCAAAATAGTTTCTCATATCACTTTATTTCCCCAAATAATCAGAATATTATTGAATTTTTGCATATAATTCAGCCCTAATAAATATACAGTTCCTATTTGACAGTGCAGCTAATAAAAGCAAGAACATTCTCTTCACTGCAGCCACTCAATTATCATATATATAGTATTTTCCATCTACTTGCATAGTTTTAATTAAGCAATTCTGGACTGATTTGTGACACGAGCAAAGTCCAGATGAGAGTGTAGTCCACGCTGACCCGCGTGGCCGAGCTCCACTTTTTAATATATATGATAATAGCAACAAAACAGGAAGACTCGCCGTGTTATCGCACCAATATCATGTTAATCTGCTTTATTTTCATAAAATAACAGCTCGCTTTAACCAAACGCTGTGATTCCTGTGATTGAGAGGTCAATGCAGAAAACGGAGTCGGTAGCGAGGATGATGAATGCATCGCAGCGTCTCAGATATTGATTTGAAAATCCATCGTCTCTTATTGCTTACACGCAGATTAACTTTCAGCTAAACTGGGAGTCTGATTAAATCTTTACGGCCACTTTTTCGTTGCCTACTTTTGCCAGATTTTGGCTGGTGGTGACTCAGCCTTCCCTCGTTTTCCTGCACGGCAGCTGCATATGTGCACTCATGCATATTTCAGAATCGGTTCCCTCCCTGTCTCCGCCATTCAAAAAAAAATAAAAAATCCTTTCCTGCCATTTTATCCCACCATAAATATTGAATACGCGAGTCGGCATTCCTGCAAATCGACTACATTTGTGTACAACAGAGATAAGTGGGCATTACTTCCCCTGGATGTAGTAAATTTTTTTGCCGGACAGCAGCTGACTCAAGTCGCTCCTGTTCCTTTATGCATGGCAGAGAATCTTTTTTTAAAAAGGGACTGCGAAGAGAGGTGAGAAGTGCAGAGTTGGAAGACTTTATCGGTTGTCACTCTTTCCCTCCTCGGTCCTGATAACCGAGGAATGAGGAGCGGCATGAATCTTTAATGAAAGCTCTGCTTGGAAACAGAACTTTCCCATTTGAAGGAGGTAAACTGTGTCTCCGACTACTGTTGCACAATTTTCACAACATCATTAATATCTTACACGAGACCTAATGTGCGTAGATTGTGAGTAAACAGTTGCAGCCTTCTGCGGAGGAACCTTTGGAAAGTTTGAGAAAAATATCTCAACTCAAGGTCCACTTTTTTTTTTTTTTTTTTCCCCCAAAGCTGTCAGAAATGTCACCCAGGCTTTATTGTCAAGGCTCCAGTCACCTTCTTACATGTGTAGCGAGGATTGTGTAGATTTTAGGATACAACCGGCGCGGTTTGAAGCCTGCAAATGCTGCGCTAAGCTTTCCGACAGCGGCGTACGCGGCAACCTGACAATTCCTTCACCGCGGATATGTTGTGGATGGCTTGAAACGGGGATGTGATCGTGGCGAGCGAGCAGGAGACGCTGGAATGCACAGTCACAAAGCCTACAGGAACAGAGGAGTGAGCGCGGGGAGAAGCTCCGGGTTTGTTGCAGAGTTTTGGAGGGTTTAGTGGATGTTTGTGGATCAATGCAGCTGAAACAAGTTTTTTTTCATACATAGACTTTTTTTTTTCGCTTGGACCAGATAGGACGCTGAAAGGTCAATGAAGCGGATCACCAACACGTCACGCCATCTGTGGCTCCACCTGGTCTAACTGGTGATAAATACTGTTGGGGTTTCTCTTAAGACGCTCATGGATGTGCTTGCTAACTGTTGGAGAACATTAAGAAGCATTAGATCTGCCAGGAAACGTGACTATAATATAGGAAACCCAAATGGGGACGGTTCAGACTGCAAACATGCGCTCATTAACTGCCTGGGGAGTCTTTTTAAGTCCCCTAACACTGATAATGCGCAACGAGGACTGCAGCAGAACCTGAGAGAGGTGAAGCTCACGTTTCTCTTTGACGTCATGAAACATCTGCAAGAACGTCCGACACACCTCACAGCATCCAAACAGGTTGTTAGAATAAACAAAACAGGAATGCAATCATTTAACCGTTGACTAATTGTTGTATTTTTGCATTTCTACCCTTTGAAATTTTAGTTTTTTTTATTGCTGTTAGCTTCTGAAAGTATCAAATAAATGGCATTATGTGCATTTAAAGTCATGGTCTGCTCGCTTTATTGTATTTTATTACTCGGAGCTGCTTCTCAATGAGCTGTACAGCAGACTGTGTGAATAGGCCAGGTTCACAGATGAAGGTTTTTCATGGTCGGTCTAGACTCTACCAGCGTTTGCAGCTTGAAACCATGGCGACGGTTACATCATAGAAGAAAGTCGTCTTGAACCGGAGCATTTTCATTATGCGTTCTTGGGATTGGTCTCCTGGCTTGGAACGATTTCAGGCAGTCAGCAGCTGCACGAATCCCCCACGACTTTATTTAGTGATTAGAATTAGTTAGGAAAACTGATTTGTCCTCTTTAACATGAAGGCGGAACAGGAAGTAGAATACCTGGGTAACACCGACCACTTGCCAAACCTTATGCGCTGACCTGAAAAGTCTGGAACAAGTGAGTCAGATTGTTTCCAAGGTCAAGGATGAGCTCTGACACCAACCTTTATGGAGATCATTTTTTAAAAAAATTTTAGAGAAGCGATCATTAGGCTGCTATAATGAAATGGGACACAAAGAATATGCTAATGTCCTTTATGCCCTTGTAAAGGACAGCTAGAGATTTGCTTCTAAATGCATTCTACATGTCAGAAAATAACTCTGTAGCACTGAGTTCTGGACCAGTTTATTTTCATCAGTCTTGTGTTTATAACTTTTTGGGCGGAGCAGACATTGTTGCTCACCTGAGCCATACTTTGCCATACAACCATTAGCCTCAGTGGTCAAACCCCAGTTACTGCACCTCCTACAGCCTACAGCTTGCAAATGCATCACCCGTGGATACTGAAGTCGGCACAACAGCTTGCTCTCCTTATTTAAACTTCCTGTGAATGATCAAGAAGAAGTGGGCTGATTTTGTGAAGAGCCACGTCGATGCCGGAGCTGAGAATCAGAACCAACACCCCGCCTCTGCACTGACCTTTTTTCCACCGAGTAGTTTCACAAACTTTCCTCGCTGGGATTCACAGATACTAACTCCGTCCCTGACCTTCATCCGTCCATCCTGTCGACACCTGGTGCCATCGTTGGCAGTGCGCGCAAACGAATGACTGCAACCCGTCTTGTGTGCTTAGTTTAGGAAACTTTGTCCGCAGTAGTACACGTTGTTGTTTCAAATCCAGTCTAACCAGAGCATGGTTGGGAAGGTTGTCAATCTGCACCTTCAGTAGAACAGAAAATACTGATTATCTTACACACACGGATGTATTTTTATTCTTTTGAAATGTAGCTCTGTGATTAACACCAGATTTCTTGTTCTGTGACAAACTCAGAGCACATTTTCGTGTGTTATCGCTGCAGATTTTTTGCTTCTCTTGTGTCATTTCCATGCAGTTTGTGCTAACTTACAATACACAGAGAAACTTCAGCATTTCCCTGCTTCACCAAACAATCCCACCTTTATGTTTATCAGGAACTTTATCTCACACAACAGGATGTTTTGTTGGTAAAATGCTGTACTTAAAATGACAGAGTTTCTTCACAGTGGAACCATACGGGTAATAAACGGTGTTAAATCACATGCAAAAAGCTGAAAATGCGCAGAGACGCTTGCACGCAAAGCGCTCTTGAAGTGGCGTGCTATTTATACGCAATCCCATGAGATCGCTTCGACTCCACGGGGATTTTAAAAACAACAACACCTCAAAGCGCTGTCACTAAAATTGCAGCACAAAGTTAAATTAAAGCTGTCAAAGCCAGCAAATATGCACCATTATAGGCTTTATGAAGCTCGTGTTTACTGTCTGCGCCATATGCTAAATATTAAGGGCTCAGAGGGGAGATTAATTTACAACATGCCACAGTGTTTTAGCTGCATCTGTGTGGTATCAATTCAAGTCCAAATATCAAGGAAATACACGGATATTTTTTTTAAAAAGCAACGTCTGCATCACAGATTTTGGAGCATAAAACACAAGTCAACACATGCACGCATGCATTATTGATGGATTTTTGGAAGCTGGTCCCCGTTTTATCATCGTCACAGCTTCCTGTCATTGAACCTTGACTGTGGCAACACACCAAGAAGTAAAGCAGTATACTGCAGGAGCTACTTTCTTCAAGGTAGCATAGAGAGAGACACGAACCGGGGCTTCTGTTTGTTCTTACATTTGCTTACATCCCATTTTGCCTGGAGAGGCTGCATGCAGTTCAATGGTGATGTGGTGGATATTAAAGGTATTCTTTTGGATCATTACCATACGCATTACACTGCTCCTGTGTTCCCTCTTTTTTTTTTTGCAAACTGAAGGGCTTTTGCCTGTAGTGAGCCTTTTTGATTCTCCATAGCTTTAATAGCCTGTGGGAATAATGGGTGGCCTGTACATGAAAAGCGCAGATAATCACACAAAGAGAAAAGCCCCGGTTGAGGTCTTCTTCTTCTACAGAGAGCTCGTGTCACACGGCAGGATTACAATACCACCTCTGGGGAGCTTCTTAGTAGCACATGCACACCGGCCTGACATATTTGCTATGACAAGCACATAGGATGTAATGGAAAAGACTCAACGTGCAAACACATATACGGCAAAAACTGGAAAAAAAGAAGAAGCTGTTTGAATGTGTTTTTGCCGTCACTCCCTCTTATGCTTTCACTCTGCCTTTGTCTGCTGGAGAAGAAAGAGGCGTCTCTCTCTCTCTCCACTCTCAGCCTGAATCATTATCCTCCCGTCTACCCATCAGTCCATCTCATTTTTCAGTCAGTCCTGCCTGTCCGTCTCTCAGCAGGCTTCACACTGTGCTCTCCGTTCATTGTTGTGGAGAATATCAGCATGTGAAGCCGAACTCATCTCTCCGAGCCAGATGGATGTCTCTAGAAACTGCCACTCTCCTCGTCTGCCTCGGCGGCTCAAGGTTAAACACGGAAAAAAAAAAGGACAACGACAAAAAACAACAAAACACACGAGGCGTTCCGAGCACCCTTCATTGTCCTCGCATCAACTCCGTGCACGTCCACATTAGCGCCCACGCGTTCCCCGTGCACCAGCAGCTTTACCGCGTCGCATGACGGTTCTTAGACCTAAACGCTGCTCTCAACCTTCAGCCTGACCTCCGGCTTTAATTTGTTGCCAAAAGGATTCACGTGCTGCAAAGCCGGTACGTATGCATGTACGATCACCCTGCATACAAATACACACACAGACAGTCTTTAGGGCAGCAGGACAAGAAAACAGGCCGGCCGCTGCCAGTTCTGCCCATCCAGCCATTGAATCTGGCATTCATGAATGGAAATATATTCAACTTTGGACCAGAATTTATTCCAAAGCAAATTTGATAAGGGTCATTCATACATGTTGATTCGCAAGCTGACGGAGAGGTTTTTACACGGCGTTCACGTCACGATTTGTTTTCTCCCCAACAAACTGTCTAAATATAATCGGCGAGGAGCCCACGGTGAGAAAAGATTGCATTTCTGCTTCTCTATAAATAACAGCAAGCGTCCAATCAGGGTTACAATTTGTAGCTGTTTGACTTTGTATGCATTTATGCTCAAATGTGTGTGGGCGTGCGCAATTAGCTGTGTCTATGTTAGTATGTCGGCTTGATGGATGCCTCGGCTTGTAAAAGCCTCATACCTGCATTTGTCAGGAACTCCTGCAGGAATTGTCGGGGAAAATCCGACGACAACGCCGCAGCGTTTGATTCTGAATCTTTGATAGCTACAGGACTGCTCATTTCTCTGCATCACACAGAGGGAAGAAGAAGAAGAAGAGGAGAAGAAAAAAAAAAAAGGCACTGCTTTGCGAAAAGATGGGAAACACATGCACGGAGTCGGCTGTGTGTGCAGGGAGACATGAAAACAAAATGCCAGGCCAGCTGCCCGTTTCAAAACCCTCCGCAGACAGTTCTGTCTCAATCCACCAATTCTCCATTTGAGGGCTGCCTACTCATATTTGATACGCAACACACACACAAACAGAGAAACGACCAGCGCAGACTGGCTTTGCATTGTCGCAGCGGATATTTCACGAACTGGTGTCCACGCCGGGGAGAGGCTCGAGTGGCAGAGAAAAGCAGGGTATTGACCTGCATTTGAAGACGTGTTGCGGACCCTTAATCCATAAAAAGGATCTTGTCAGCAGGGTGATGTGCTGCCAGTAGCCTGCTGGGCTGGCTGTGGAGATGGCCAAGCCCTGGAAGGCAGTCTGGCTGGTGGGACAGTATGGCCAGCGAAACTACCATCTGCTGGGGCGAGATGTGTGTTTTCACATACACAGCCCCCTTTGGCAACAGCAGTTTGTTCGGGCTTCTCAAGGACTGGAGAGGAGTGCGAACAAGCTGAGATAGGCAAAGACGAGGCCACAGGGTGACCCTGCAAAACACGCAGAATGAACTCAGTGGAGCAGAACCGGATGATTTGGTATTTTATGTACACAGGGAGTACATGCACATGAATATCAACGCATCTGCACACACACGGAGAGGTGACCTGCATTTCTTCCCAAGTGCTTACTATTCCAAACATTTCGTACACCTACACATATATCAGCTACTGGCAGAGCATCGCTGCATTCTTGAGTGTGGAAACCTCACACAAAGCTACTCTCTCTCGGTGTGTGTGTCTCTTTTTCACACACGTTCATTGATATCCTGCCCTTAGCCCCCAACCTTAACCATCACAACTTAGTGCTTAACCTAAGTCTTAACCTTCAAACAGCACCTTTAAGGGGACACGAGAACAGGAGGATCAGACAAAATGTCCCCGCAACGACGGTCTAAAACTCAACCCGGTTCTCACAAAGCGGGATGCAAACACAAAGACACACACACACATCAAACAAAGAGCAACTAAAGGTCTGCCTGCGCTCGAGCCTCAAGCCCGGCTTATCCTCTTTCCATTTCCCTTTTCTGCTCACTTCAAAGCATCATGTCAAGGAAGAGAGAAAAAAAACAAAAAAAAAAGTTGCCAGTGAAGCAACTGTACGGCATGATTCATCAAACATAATTAAGACAAGACACCTTTTTTTTTTTTCTTCACGTGTGACATTAATTTTCATCCGAGATCGAAGGAGAAGAAGCAACATGTGAGATTCACACAAAGCAGAACTGCTTATTGGAATTCCTACATGGTTCAATTATAATTTAGTTACAATGAAATGTGACTAAATTATATGCACATTACATAATATAGTGTAGATACTGCAGTACAAACTGTATTTAACGCAGCGCAGATATGACGGGCATCCCTTAATTTGTGCTTGACATGAACCGGCTGCAGTATTAAAGGCCAGAGTTAATGTGGAGTGGAAGTAGACTATAAAATGCCACCACAGAGAGTCTGCACAAGTCCACCAACCACCTGGGGCAAAAAATGTATGAGCTGATATATGTTGGCTGACTAGTAATGGAAGCACAGAAATGCCAAAAATAGGGTCCAGATTAATAATTTGGACAAGTGGCTTCTGTGCTTCAGCATTACAAACTTGCCCAATAAATGATTTGGACACTCTTATGTTAAATTTGAATATTTTCACGCCAGCGTTGGTGAAACTGGGCGGGAGATGCAGCCTGTTTAACCTGCACTGCCCACTCTGCAGGGGTTCAAAAGTAAATGGATATTTGGCGACTGCGTGTTTCCTAAAGTGAATTCATGCATTGAAGAGCTCACATGAGGTGGCGTTGTCTGTCATTACACAACACATTCTGTTTCCACACAGCTAAACTGTTATGAAAGAAACACAGAAGTAGGAAACACTTCCAGTTT
>NW_007578025.1:227150-251465 GCF_000690725.1 Stegastes partitus
TATCGACATCATCACGTAACACATTTACCTGCGTAGTTTTGGCCGCTTCCTCCCTGTCGGCTATTATTTCCTCACTGTAGCTGCTTCTGTTGGAGCTACGTCTGCCTATACTGTGTGATCTGAGGTTATGGTATGTAACCAGCGTTGCCTTGCTTTCATTGGACCAATCAGCTTTTTAGGACGGGGGCCTTAAAGAGACAGGAGCTTAAATGAAGCGTTATAGCTCGATGGTGCGAAAAGGTGCTGCAGCAATGTACAGTATAAGAAAAATAACGTGTTATTTGAATATTAAAGCATTTAAACATGATGTATTAGATCTCAAAAACAAAATTATAAACCTGTAAATGTGCAGAATATGGGCTCTTTAACTTATTATTTACACAACTTTAAGAGATCCTTTGACATTTTTTTGTGTTTTATGCTCATGTAGACATTGACTCTCAAATATCAACATCTCAAAACATAGTTATTGGTTAGAATAAATCTACCACATGTCAGACAAAGGCTACATCATGTACAGTAAAACAGGATCTCTCTTACGCCTTTCATAACCCTTTATGTTTTTTTACACTGTCTTTTGACAAAATTACCCGAACATGAGATTACACTTTCAAAAAACAAAAACATCACTTTGTTTTAAAATTTAAACACGTAACAGTATTCACGGCGATCGAAGCCTCCCGCTAAAGATGGAAATGCATCTCTCCCCCATCCCGGCCCACTCAGCAGCCCCCTTAATGTGGAAAGATGCTGTGAGCTTGTTTGTCATGCAGCGTGACACTCACTAACAGGAGGATTCAGGCTGACAAAGTGCCAGT
Source organism: Stegastes partitus (assembly GCF_000690725.1). Lineage (NCBI taxonomy): Eukaryota > Metazoa > Chordata > Actinopteri > Pomacentridae > Stegastes > Stegastes partitus. The sequence continues at coordinate 227,969 of NW_007578025.1, forward strand.
GACGTGCTGCAAAAGCGCGACCGAACAATGTGGGAATTGTTCTAAAAAAGACACGGCGTGGTTTTAAAGAAGCTAGTCGCCATGCGCAACGCAATTATCCGTAACCCACTCACGCTGAGACTGTAAGAGCTACGGTGTTAGCACCTCATGATAGCGGTCCTTCAGTGTGGTCGAGAACTTAATGCCGGTTGAAACGGCCGCGCTAACGTTAGCGCCGCACTTCAGGCTTTACAGTCCAAAGCCGTGCCGGTACAAAGGATGCATTAAAATCTATGAATATGGACATATTTGCACCATTGTTCTGCTATAATACCCACAACTGCATTTGCGTCAGCGACAGCTCATGAGACTCAGGAGAGCGATCCGGAGACGTGTGATAACATGCCGAACCCACCTCCTGTTAATTAGCGATGACAAATAGGCCCCCGCCTCTTTTCCAGCTGACTGTTTCTCATAGTTTATTCGCCTGTCACATAAATAAAATGAAAATAGTCGCCTTTTACAGCTTTCATGTCATCCATAGAGCTCGGCCCAAATTCACTTTGACACCAGTGATGTTTTCTTGGACTCGTCTCCCTTCAGACTGATATCATCTCAGTTCGTCTAATGGACTCTGCTTTGCTAATCTCTCTTAGTGTCAGACTTAAACTGAGACGTCATTCAAGCACGTTGATCCAAACTGTGCACTCAGTGACAGTTTGTCACCGCACCGCGAGTTTTCGTGTAGATCAGACGTCATTTATGCGCCGTCATTCTATTCTTAAGCGACTGACTGTAGCTATTGATCTCACAACTGCACTGACAAGAGCGGCGATTCATCAATCTGACAAGAATGTTCCCGATTTATTTTCTTTCTTTTTTTTTTTTATTGATCTTTAATTTGCTTTGTCAGACATTGATTAATTGTGTCATTTTAAGCATCTCCCGCCTTTCTTTAGTTTGTTTCCTTTCCAATTCACTGCAAGATGTGTGATTACTCATCGATTCGATATGCTTAAGACACAATTTCTTGAGGAATGCCTCCCGAAAGTCTGGAAAGATCAGTGAAAAAATCTGACTTGGATTCTTCGAGTCGAGTTTATCCACCTGACGACATGCCCTGCGCTCCCGGTTACCTGATGAAAGAGGCTGAAACCTGAGGTGGAATGATAATGTTGTTACCAGCTGAGCCTCTACTTTTAAGGAATATATGGCCTTTGTGGGAAACCTGTGTGAAGCATAGGTCGAGTGTTGTGGAAAGTGAAGGTAAAAGAAGTGATGTAACCAACGCATAGCCACAGCAAGGTGGATGCAAACATGGGTGATAAAGTTGCAGTGTTCAGCTGTCTAGATAAGCATCAGTTTCAGTGTGCAGCTCTGTAAATGCCGTGTACCATGTTTGCTGCCCTAAAAGAAAGGAACTAAAGGTGCAGTTCATGCAACATTAAAACCATGTTAAAACCATCCCTCATCTTTTCAGAGCTGCTCCAGAGAGATAAAGTCACCAGATAACAAGCCAGGCTAAAATCACTTTATTCTTAAATTAAAACCAAGCAGTAACCTCCAGGGCTGAACTGGTAAAAACTGCCATTCCTTGAATGACCACTAGAGGCTGCACCCAAAAGTGAGTGAATCCCCATAGACGCCCATGTTAAAATGTCCAACTTTACAGCAGAAATAAACATGTTTACAGCTTGTTATGAATAACGGTTTTGGTCTCTATAGCTACATTTTTTGTTCGTGACGACTGTCAAAGGGTTGAACTTTTATACAAGTCAAGCTTTTCAATTGTACAAAGAATTCAAGCTAGGAATAATTAGGGGAATGGATGCTTTGGGTGATTAGTGACAGCGGCTAACCCGAAGATGTTTGCATGGCCCACCTCAGCTCCATTTATGCTCCACTTCTTTACTCATTTTTGCAGTGAGTTAGAAGGAATCAGGCGCCACCAAGACGGCAATGGTCAAACCACAACATTGAGCTTCGAAACTATTGTTCAGGGATGAGCTCACGAATGGTTTAAACATCTTTCACATCTCTAAAATAAAAAACAAAAAGCAAGTTTTCAAATGGTCCTCATGTACGAACAAACCAGATTTGAGTTTAGAGTTTGTTTCTCTGGAGAAGTGCTATTTAAATAGTTGGCATATTGAGCTAGTTAGCATCTTTAGCTTGATTTATGGCTCCCACTGCCCCCTCTACCCGTCCCACTTTTCCCATTCAAAGAGCTGTGTATGAACACCAGATGTTTTTTTCAGGACAAAAGCCGGATTGAATTGAAATCACTGACTGTACGTTGAATTCATTTACCCACCTTCCCGATCTGACTGCCTTTCATTTGAGTATCCAATGTATAGTAAATTATGTCAATGACGGCTTCTAGGCTTAGGCTAACGATGAACGATCAGCATTCCACAGCAGGTGCATCATTGTCTACCTTGTGCGTGAAGGATGTGCTAAACCTAGGCTTTTCTTTAAAGCTAACAATTATGTAATTAAGTCCAAGCTATGGAGCCGCATTAAGCTTTTGTATCCCATCAGATGGAGTTAAATGGCAGCAGCCTGCGTAGATGGAATCCCTGTTTTCCCGTAAAGCGCTGCATGACAAATCAGTGGCTGTGCATTCCTGCGTCTGAGTGATGTATATTCGACCTGTTTAACTATTTAACAAGTGCACACAGTGCTGAATGGGCTTAGACAGATGTGGTGCATCAGTTAGTGTAAACCAATCGGCCGTACCGTTAAAACCACTGACAGGTGAAGTAAATAACATTGATCATGTGGTTACAATGCAATGTCCTGCCGTGAAGCCTTGATTAATGGCATTTACGTAGATGCTAAACAATGCTTAAGCCTCGTTACAGACCGAGCACGACCCTTCACGGTGCTCAGGGAACACAATAAGGAGCTTAAGGTGTTTAGGCCTCCCGAATCCCCAGATCCAAGTTTGGTTGAATATTCACGGGATACACCAAAACTTGTCTGATCCATGGAGGTCCCACAGAGGATCCACTGCCAACCAGCGTCATGATGCTACGAATGATTCGATATGTTCGGACCATAGACTGTATAAAAGATGGATGTAGCAACCGGCCCTGAAAAATGAAGCCAACCCGGAAGTGTCAAAAACCTACGTCTGCCAGCTGCCAGTATTAGTTTTCATGGTCAAATCCAGAGATCAGGTGGCCAATCTGAAAATAAATCAATACTGAATTTTTAAAAAATCGTCAACATTTTGCGGGGCAAGGGGCGTGGCTGGCTTGATTGACAGTCGGCAGCGACCATACAGACGAAGCGAGAGAAGGCAGTAAATGTGGGCGGGGCAGAGAGGGCCCGCCTCTCAATCTGTCTGACCAATCGCCGCTCCTATGGCTCCGCCCCCCTCTGATGATTTTTGCGTCACTGGCTCCAAAAATCCAAGATGTCAACCAGGAAGTAGCAAAACCCTGGCTTCATGTTCTCAGTGCAGAAACCAACGGGTTTTTATATAGTCTATGGTTCAGACCTGTTCTATGGGGTTTAGTATTCAAACATCATGAATATATATTTTTTAGAAGTGGTGGATTTTTTTGGGGGGGGGATTTTTCAACCAGGATCCCATGTGAGAGCGACTCTCAGCTCCAGACGTGTGACACATCAATGAGAGTGTGATATTGCAGCGATTGCCTTCAGTGAGTGTGCTCTGACTTATTGGCTCCCACGGGACACCTGACATCTTCTCTTTGATGTAAGCCTCTCGGTTCTTAAGTCCTCAACTATATGGGCACTTTCACAATACAGAGAAGGGTTTTTATCTGTCAGGGGCACCATCAGAAATGATTTGTTGATGATTTGATTTTCATCCGAGGAAGCATAGAGCTGCATAAATAAATACTTCCGAACCGACTGAGTACTGAGGCGACCTGATGATGGAGCTGTGGCATAATCTCTGATATGAAAGGAGGGAAAAAAACTGTGAGAAACTTGTATTTATGAGCCAGTCAGTCTGCTAAATTCTGATTCAAATGTGCTCCGTTTTGTGCGTGCATGATACTCTCGGGAAAGTTAAAACGTACCGCAGAATGTGCTTTTTGCATTTTTATCATCATACGAATGCTGTTTTGTACGTGGGGCTTCCACTTATTAATGCATCTTTTTATTTACCTGCAGGAGGTTCCTGCAATTTCACATTCAGGGCATTGGGATCCTCTGCTATGTCACAGATGAAAGCTTGGTCACACACCACCCTTAATCCTGAAGCTTAGTAGCAGCAATCGATTTAAAAGTATGAAAGTCAATCTCCTCGTGCATTATGCTGCGTCTGTGCAGGTCTTATAATATAACAGCTTTTCTGTACAGATGCGAAAATTACCTGTCTTAGGTATTAGCCTTTAAATATGTAACCATCTTTTTTTACTGTACATATTACCAGTCAGACTAATACCTGAATGTGCCCACTTTGATTGCGAGCTGTAACCATGACAATCATGCAGAAAGCGGCCCTCAGATAACAGTTATTCCTCTAATGAGCTTCAGCGAGATCAGATGCTCCTCTGCCTTCTGTGCCACTCAGGTGGAGAGCAGCTGGGAAAATAATATTTTCCTGATAATGACCAAACAGACAGCAATAGCCCTCGTACTGCTGCTCCTCTTAAATTGGTGTTAACCACCCTTTGAATCGGTGCATATTAATTAAAGGCTTCACACTCACTTTGCCTCCAGCATTGCCCTTGCCTGTCTTTAAGTAACCGCAGCCGTAATAAAGATCTGATGCTCTGAGGTCGAACCTGTGAGAGCGCACTTCACATCTGAAGGACATCCAGACAGACTGTGGACCGATTGAATAGAAATTATAGTATAATTATGACATAAATTATACACAAAATTTAAAAATCATTCACTGCACGCAACCTGAAATGTTTAATTTTCAAAATATGTGCAAGAAATTCACAAAGAATTTAAGGCCACCGGCATATTAGAGAGTCATTAATTAATGAATAAATTCTACTCTTTTCCTAATGTGCCGACTTGTGTAATTTATACTTGCCGAATAATATTTTTTTTTGTGCACCATTTTGAATGAAAGCCTTCCTCTCAATGGCCTTTTCACCCTGATCAAATAAAGGTTATTATTCAAGCAATCAATCATTCAGGACGTGTACATTCTAGGCGTGCATTAGCGAGAGGTGGCCTCGCTGTCGCGTTGATCTCAAAGCTTTACATTTTCCTCAAATGAAATACAGAAATGAAGTGATTTTTTCTAAATGATTAAAACTCAACTCATCATAATGAACTGTGATTTCATGCTAGTTTTTATTTCAGTGTTAGCAGCAGTGGCTAGCTGTGTTATTCAGAGTTACCTCAACAGACGCTAGAGATGCTCTCAGATGAAGAGCAAAAGCAAACAGTGTCTTTCTTTTTGGTTTTTGTAGCCAACAGGAGCTCACAAAAGCCCCTTTTAGACCATAGACTGTATAAAAGATGGACGGAGCAACCGGCCCTGAAAAATGAAGCCAACCTGGAAGTGTCAAAAACCTGCAGCATCACTACGTCCACTAGCTGCTGGCTCCAAAAAGCCCTGGCTCCCATAGAAATGAATTGGAAAAGAAGTGATCACAGATCATGAAATACTGCATTCCTACAGCTCAGGATTTTTTTAAAATTAGTTTTCATAATCAAACCCAGAGATCAGGTGGCCAATCTGAAAATAAATCAATACTGAATTTTTAAAAAATCATCAACATTTTGCGGGGCAAGGGGCGTGGCTGGCTTGATTGACAGTTAGCAGCGACCATACAGACGAAGCGAGCAGAAGGCGGTAAATGTGGGCGGGGCAGAGAGGGCCCGCCTCTCAAACCGTCTGACCAATCGCTGCTCCTATGGCTCCGCCCCCCTCCGACGATTTTTGCGTCACTGGCTCCAAAAATCCAAGATGTCAACCAGGAAGTAGCAAAACCCTGGCTTCATGTTCTCAGTGCAGAAACCAACGAGTGACGTCACGGCAGCTACGTCCATCTTTTATACAGTCTATGGTTTAGATATGGGATGTGTAACATTGCTGCTTCATTAGTCTGGTAAAGTGACGGCATTCTGTCATCCAGACACCGGTCGCTTTTAATGCTCCGTGATTCAGACACACCTGTGATGGTGTGGGAGAGAGCCACGGTGACATATTTATCGTACAATAAGACGAGACAGAACATCCAGTGACCTATTATACATAATAATGCACAAATAAACAAAAGACTAAGTCTAAACTAATTGCATTTTATTAAAACTGTCTAAATAACAAATAGCTGATTTTATATTTCTGATTTTCTAAACACTTTAAATTCGGTCTGTGTGTGACGTGAATCTAATCACTAGAATAAAAACATCCCGACAGCTCAGGACTCAACCTGAGGATGGCCGCTATGGAGGAAATGATTTACCTGCAGCTGATGTACATAGGGCAATGTCTGCCATTTGTAGTTCTGAGTAATAATTAGGTTCCATGTGAGTAAATGTGCACGACTCTCTTTGGAGATGCTCTTAAGGATCTCGTTGTCGTCTGATGCTGCAGGTTTTTAGACTCCTTTAAACAACTGGAGGCAACAAACTAAACTTCAGCTCCGTCCACTATTGCTGAATCTCATTAATCTGACCTCTTGCAGACTTTATCTTTATCAAGTTTTGTTTTCATGGTCAACAGTGGTGCCTAAATATGTAAAAATCTTTTCCCAAATCACTTCACACACCGGTCGCCGTCGTGCAGTTCCGACCCGTCCCGTGTTAACTGTGCTATAGTAACGTTACTGGGCCTGACCGAGCGACGATGTTGTTGTGCTTTTTATGGAACAGTTACCATGGTGCTATTTCAGACATGAAGCAGCTGCTGTCAGATTAATAGAAAGGAGGCTTTGTTTCAAAAGGTCTGCGGAAAGACAGACGGCAGGTGAATGGCTGAAAAGTGAGGGGGCAGCAACAGCCATTAAAACTGACAATGGGCTTAAAGTCAGCCTTGGAAAAACCACTTCTAAAATAAAAAACAAACAAAAAAATGAACTTATAGTTATTTACCAAATTAAGGATGTCCCGATCCTAATCCTAAAACCCCAACGCCAAGATCCTTAGTCTCAAGATCATGATTTGAATTGATGAGCACAAACCTGAAGCCGATCCTTTGTGTGTGTTTGCTGTCCTGCAGGTGTTGTAAATGTAAATATAAAGCTAATAAATGCAGGTATATCAATCAATAACTTAGTATTGCAAATTAAGTATACTGGATCATCAGCTGTCACATCTTCCACTGGGATATAGGAAAGCTATCCTGGTGAATCCCAGTTTGAATTAATATAAGTGCAGTGGCCGGAGGTTATTAAGCAACACAGAAGACTTTGTCATGGCTACTCGCTAAACCCTCTCAGTGCTCTCTGCTTGCCAACATGGAACTGCACACCTCCTCTGGTTGCTATAGTGATGAAATAGGTGCTACAGCTAATCTACGATATGTCAAGTGTGTATTGTCAAGGGAAATGGCACCAGATTGGGGATTTAGTATTTGCAGATACTAAATATTAAATGACTTGGTTTGGATTTTGGGCAAAAAAACTTTATCAAAGATATAATAATAATAATAATAATAGATCAGATTTATAAAGCGCTTTTCTGGACACTCAAAGACGCTTTACACTGTCAATTATTCATTCACACACATTCATTCTGGTGGTGGAAGCTACAATTGTAGCCACAGCTGCCCTGGGGCAGACCGACAGAGGCGTGGCTGCCATTCTGCCCCTCCGACACCACCTCAAACAATCCATTCATACTTATTCACACCCGGCAAGGTGGTGAAGTGTCTTGCCTAAGGACACAAAGACCATGAAACAGGTTACAGGGCGGAATCGAACCGCCGATCTTCCGATCATCGACCGACTCGCTCTACCACCTGAGCCACAGCCGCCCTACAATTAATTAAACTATTTTGGGGCTCCATGTGTTTGCACATGCAGCAACGGCTTCTCACCTCGCACCACGATGGTGGTGGACTTCTTGGCCGGGTTCCCGACGTTGTTGCTGGCCACGCAGCTGTAGACCCCCGCCTCGTCCGAGGTGATGGCCGGCAGCGTGAGCGTCCCCCCCTTCACCACGCTCCTCTGGGGGAGGCTGTCGTTACTGCTGACCCAGGTGAGGATAGGAGGCGGCTCCCCTCCCGTGGTGATGCACACCAACGACACCGTCTGGCCCGGATTCACCACGATAGGATCCTCCACCAGCAGCTTGATGGACGGGGAGGCTGTGGAGGAGAAAAAAAAAAAAAGAGCGTTGTGTCTGAGACAGGCTGGCAGTAGATGGACAACTTTGGCAGTTCTGTCAATTATAGTGAAGCTCAGCTGTCAATCCGGTTCCACGTCTGCTCTGTATTTATTAAGATTTTTCTTTTGTTCAAATCTGCTCGAAATATCATCAGAAGCAGCGTCTTGCTATGCAGAAGCCGTCCCGTGGATTACCTGTCTTATTGGTGAGTCTGAAGATGACACTGCGGTCAGGGATCCCACACACGTTTCTCACGGAGGCGATGCAGCTGTAGTTGGCGTAGTCCTGAGGACGCAGGTTCTTCAGCTTCAGAATCTTTGTTTCCCCCTGCAGCTCAGACCAAACCAACACTGGTATGCAAATGTGTGCAAAAATATCATCACACAACAAATCAAGTAAAAAAGAAATGCTAAAAAAACTAGGTGCTCAGAGAGAGACGACAAAGGCCAAGCAGCTCCGAAAAAAGGTCAAACAGATGAATATGTATCCTGTTTTAACTAAAAGAAAATGCTGGAAAATCTAAATAAAAATGATGTTTTTCTGTGGAAATGGATGCGACAGCCTGCCGAATGCAGCATGAGGATTATTCACCAGTGCAGCGTTTTCACCAAAGGGCTGCAGAAATATGGATGTGCTCAGCGGGGGGGTCTCTCCAAACCAAATAGATATCTCATTGAGAATGTGTGGCTGATTCCAGCTGGGCCTGTCAACCGCCAGCCCCGCCCAAAAGGTTATGATGAGGATGTAAACCTTTGATCTGGCTGGCTCCAGTGTGCGAGCGCGGGGACGAGGAATGGGGAGGCAGGCAGATTAAAACATGCCTCACGCTGCGACAGTCCACACAACATGGCAGTCACTTATGTCTTTTCAAACCCTTTCATATCCGATGAGGCTCAGGGATGACTTAATTGTATTGGATTAGCCACGGACCCCCTCGTTCCACCTCCTTTCTTTCCCCTCCATCACCTCTCCTCTCTCTCAGATATCAGCAGGAGCGTCTGTGGGATTCGCAAGCTTTGCTCCTTCCAGTGGGAGCAATTGGAAGGAGAACATCTGCTTGGAAAAGGCGAGGAGCCGAGAAAGGAATGGAAAGGACAAACGCATTACGCCAAGCTGGACTGGGGACTGATGGCCATATTGATGGAAAAAAATTGAACGCTAAAGTACACAGGAGCTTCAGGGAGGAGGCTTAATGGCTGCCAGTAAAGGGCAAAGAAATTAGAGGGGAGTGCAGCGTCTCTATCATGTCGTTTTCATGCTTTGGTTTCACCTTTGGGAACCGAGAATCCTAAAGCAGCTGGATGAATATTCACACTAACGGACATGAACACCACAAAAACCACGTTCTGACAAAGCACACAGTATAAAGTGTTTATAAGCTGGAGTTAATTGATTTATCAGTTATCAATTACAAGCATTTGGGTTGCCAGGTGTGCAAAATCCTCCTCTAGCATCATACTTTGTTTGCTTTTTTCAACACCTCGGCTCATTGGAGGAGCCACCAACGGACAGTTTGGCGGCCGAGCTGAAGGGCTGGACATCTGGACAAGAATCCATTCATACGCTGATAATGTGATGGTGTAGTCGCTGGAGGAATTTGCTAATGGTTCTTTAGAAATCAAGTAACCAGAGACTGTTCATTTATGTTCCTCTCCTACGATGATTTAACCCTTAAAACTCCGCTCTGGTCACCAAATCCACATGTTCATTAGTTGTTTTTTTAACAGTAAAATAATCTCTTTATGGCTTAAAATGGAAGAATGAATATCTGAATTGATCACCATCTCTCCATCCAACAACCTCTACCCGCTAACTGCAGCTTCAGCTTCCTACACCTCTGCTCGAGCACACCAGCTCGCCTACAGATCAGAATTTTTAAATGAGAACCCAGAGAACAGAGGTACAGAAATAAAGGGTCAAAATGGAGATAAGTGGTAAAATTCAGAGATAAAAGTCATGATTATGAAAATAGTATAAGCTATAAAATGAAAATACAATTAGAAAACATTGATGAGACTGATATAATATACGACTAATTTGAAGATAAAGGGTTTCCAATGTGGGATAAAAAGTCTCACCGCAGTTTGGTGTTCTGTTTTAGCTTCATATGTTCTTTAAAATGTAAATTCTGCATATACGACTGACATTTGTTCACACGAGTTGAGCCATGTCATTTTTCTAATTTCTTTTTTCCATATTAGAGAAAATAGCGAGTAACAAATTGTGTCTTTTTGAATGTTTATTCATTTTATTGGCGCTGTTTCCTGCCATCAATTGTCTTTATACCAGCAGTAAACACTTTTGATACAGATATCGTGACACAAATGAAATCATGTGGGCCGTCTGGTCACTTCTGGTTTGGCGAGGCGTCAACAGGTTGTTTTGCTGGGAGGAAAAGGCCGGCATCCTCCTGTAATTATGAATGTGCTGTTGACCAGCCGGTAATAAAGCCACCACCAGTCTGCTGCTGCTTCACACTCATCATCCAGCACATCCTCAGCTCTGTTCGCACCGTCCTCCCCTGGGAGCTTTTCACAATGGCTAAATCATTTGGGGGAAAACATCTAATAGCATTTTTTTTTTTCCCGAGCAAATATTGCAATTTGATTCGTGATATATATGTTTTTTAAAGTCAAGCTTCGGTTCAATGTTCACTGTGTATGAGGTTTAAAACATGTGATGGAGCTTCGTCTCCTGGGACGCTATCAAAAGCGGGATTTTCACGCAAGGAGGCGGCATGGATTTGTAAAAACCACTGACACGACAGTTTAAACTCCAGGCTGGATGCGCCGCAAGATCTGAAAGTGAAAAATTTATTAGACATTAACTGGTCAGCCTTTCTTTTTACGCGGTGTGTTTTTCTTTTAGCATTTGTTACCTCCTAGAGATCACACAGATGTCCACCAGTTATATTTTGGTCCCAGAAGGTGCAGTATGCCTACATTATGGTGCAACGTTAGTCTGAAACCCTAAGTTGTAAATGTTCATAAGAAGTCAGGAGGTGGATTTTGGTCCAGATGTCCTCTAACTATTTTCCAGAAGCTACCAAACAGTCCATCACAGGAGTCTCCCGGACAAACAAAAGAGCCAAAAAACAAGCAACGTGTCATGCAAGAGGGGGATTTTCCACAACCTGGCAACCTCAACACGGATTTATTTACCACATACCTTTTAAAAAAATGTGCCTCGTCAGAAACCGGTACAGGAAAGCGTCATAATTGACATTAACTGGCCTTTAAGCGGTTACCTATTCCAGATCCAGACAACAAGCTCAAACAGAACAACATCGAATTCCACCACAAACACCAAAAAGATATCAACCCGCTTTTAAACGCCGCGAATCTAACAAAAGAGGAGAAACGGTTGAATTATACCTTTGATAATTGTGCTATTACCTGGCACTTTGTGGGGGAAAATTACGACGCGAGTAGGAGGGGGAGAAAGTAACAGACAGCAGAAAGGACGAGGCTTCTACAATAAAACCACAGCTCTGGGCCTCACTTAATTATGAAGCAGCTCTCCGTGCAGAGTTTGAAATGCCATCTCTGCATTTCTACAGTATCACAGGGAATATAAAAAAACCTTTGCGGGGCTAAAAAAAAGGTGCTGAAGTGAAGCCGGAATGAAGAATAATGGATGGAGGAGGGTGTAAAGATGAACAGAACGAACAAAAAGCGGGCTCGACTCGACCCGGTTGCTTTGATTTGGGTCGTTCACGAAATGTTTCCGGCAAGTTCAGATATATTGTTGCAAAAATAATGTTATTATCCATTTATACGGGCAAATTAGTGGGAGTTTAGTCAGGATTTATTTGGGGGTTGGAGTCACGCAATGCTAATCTCCGGGTTCTGGGTTTGCGCTCAAGTTTTCAGACCCAATTAAAGCTTTAATAGAGGGCAGGAGCAAAGGCAAAGAGCCACATGTAAAAGGAAAAGTGTCTTTGAGGCCCAGTTGTGCGGCTTCTTCACCCACTCCATTAGTTCCCAGCCATCTTTCTCCATTTGGCCAAACATCAATTTCACTTGGTTTTTCTCTCCCTCTCTCGATTTCTTAAGCCTCTTTTCCCCTCTCGCGTGTCTTTCTCTCTCCTCTCCTCGTAGATTTGCATTCCCTCTGATGCCCAGTTCCAAATCACATTCAACTCCACTCAATTCAGAAACTACAATTCCCCCCCTCCTCCTTTACAAGTGACTGAACAATCTCAATCAGTTCTTTGTTGACTGCGCGAAAATCCTTTTTTTGGAACAAAGCTTCTCAATTTTTCAGATTTGTAAAGAAAATCCACTTGGTCGACTGAAAGAGCAGATTGCGAAGAAAATCCAGTCTTTCTTGCGTCTGCAATTCCTCAATATGCTTGTAACTCGTGAAACTGGGTTAGTGAAACTCCAGTTAATGACTGCAAGTTTCACTGGTCCCGCCTGCCGGAGAAGGCGGAGGAGCAATTTAATCATATTTCCAATAAAGATAAAGGAAACAGCAAACCGTGTAATTACCGTATTTCACATTGCAATGTGTCACCTTTGCAACAACACCTCTGTCGTGTTGATTCATTAATTAGCGACCGCGGCTTGCTCGTCTCTGTTGTGGAAAAAGCAGGAAGGAGCGTGTTTGTGTTGTCACAGCATGTTGTTATGCTTTTTACTCATTGTCAAGAAAGGTTGACAAAGGTCATCATTTACATATTAGCGCTGTCTCGTTAACCCTCTGAACATAAAGTCGTTTTTGGACGTTTTTTTTTTTTTTTTATTCGCTCCTGTCACATTTTTCAGCTCATTTTTCAAATCCTGCACCTCTATGGAGACAGAAGAGCCACGGCTAGAAGTAGAGAGAGCTCAGAAATGGCTTTTGACGCAGTATGACGCAGTTATAAACCCGTCAGTTATTTATAAAAAAGAAAAAATTACATTTCTTCATTGTTTTTTTTTTTTGCAAAAATGAAAAGGCAGGAAATTAAATGGGCAACATTTTTCCAAGTGCTCACAGGTTTTATACATGCTGGAAAAAAATATTTTGACTCCACATACTGGTGATATTTCATTATTTACATTTCTAATTTGAATTTATACTCGTGTCCTACACTGCCTGCAGTTCATCCCAGTTCCGCCCCAAAAAAATCCCTGATTTCTTCTTACATGACTGTTGGTCCCAGCTGAGCCACTAATAACTTAGAAGTTGCTCCAAGAGGTGCAGAATTTTTATTTTTTTACAGAATGTGATTAGAGCAAATGGTTTAATTTTTGGCTTTTTTTTTTTTCAAATAAAGTGATTTTAAACTCCGATTGGGTTATTTGTCACATATGATTAGTGCATTCATGAAAATCCAATGATTCCTTTTGTCGTTACAGTTTCTTGCTGTGATAAACGGCGTAATTTCTGCAGTTTGTTAAAGATAACTTGTCTTTCCGAGCCGCCAGCTGGTTTTTGGGGTTCAGAGGGAATTATGTAAAACATGCTCCTTAAATTTCAGGATGCATTAGGATTTTTATTAACAATAAGATCATTGCTATGAAAATTGGTTTTACTTTGTGTGCAGGGTTCATGATTTCATTTTTTTGTTGAAATGGAAATTATTCCAGTAATCAGGATCATCAGATAATTCGGCGCCGTGCCGTAAACACGGTCTTTTGTTTCAGATCCGTTCAGAGAAAACGCTCGGCTCAATCTAAGAACTGCGACGGAGGAAAAAAAACATTAAGCAGAAAAAATATTCCTTACGCACATAAATTAGCAATCACGGCAACAAACACACACACACGGAAATACAAACACCCTCCGGGAGTGAGAGAACATTGTGATAAAAGTGATAAGTTCCAATTTTGCAAAAACTGCTTTCGCTGTAATGAAACTGTTTAGTGTGGAGGTTTTTTTTCCTCTTCTTTTGGTTACACACAGGAGGGTGCCTCAGTTCCAACTTAATTCTGGTAATGAGAGGATCTCCTAATATGAGAGCACGCTGTGTGAAAGAGTTTCAGCAAATTTAGCACCTGATGAACGGATCGTGTGTTCTGCCTTCAGAAGTTTATTATGTTTGTTTCATATCCTCTGTTCTCCATCGGTCTATTTGTTCTCTCTCTGTCGTCTCCAGGGGGAGGGCAGGAGGTGCACGTCTTCACGACAGCTTACATGAAGCTCCATTAAAAGACTCAGGAGTGCCAAAGAGGTTTTTATTTTTTATTTAAATGCAGTCTTGTCTCCCAAAAATATATATATCTACATAACTGAGTTGTATTCTCAGCTATGTTTTACAGGATTCTTCTTTCTCCGGCTGTGTTAACTGTATGACAACATACTGAAAGGGAGTGATTTCAACCTGCATTCTGTCTGACGGCCAGCAGGGGGCGAAAAGAAAAGAAGCCACATTGTGTAGAAGTCAATGAGAAAATGAGCCTCCTTCTCACTTGATGTGAATATTTTCCTAATGGGTTTATGGACCCAATTGCTAGTTTTAAGTTTCCTTCAATACAGCATAGTGTTAATTTACTAAATTATGGTCTCATTTAGAAGGAAACAGGCGATAAAGCGGGGTGTGTTTCATTGTGACAGGTCGCTAACACCATGCCCCTGAGTTTTCTGATCTGCACTTGCTGGCCTCATTGACTTCTAAAGTTTTTATTGTTCTGTACTTCGTCTGTTTTCTATCTGCTATCCTGTTCTCTCCCTCTTTACCCTCAGCCCAGCTGGTCGAGGCAGATATGTGCCCTCCCTGAGCGCGGGTCTGCCAGAGGTTTCTATCTGGTAAAGGTAGAGTTTTTTTCTTCTTCCTCATGGCAAGTGCTGCTCAAAAGGTAACCCACGGGAACCTTCTGTTGGGTTTCTCAGTGGAACTTTGTAAGCTCTTCCCCTCACTATGTGCCTTAAGATGACATGTGTTGTGAATGTGTGCAACAGAATTGGATGAAGATCTGCTTGTTACATCTGGTTGAAGGCCAAATTCCAAACTCAAGGCCTCACAACAGCCTTTCACAAACAAGTGGGTGGTTTCCTGTGCATTACATCCACCTTTTATATACAGTGTATGAGTAAGAAATGTTTTCTACTGAGAAACGTGTGGTTGGACTTCCATTCGTTGAAGGACGGGGGTTTGAATCGTGTGTCCGATCATTATATTCAGTCCTTGTCCACATTAATATGGATATTTTGCAAATTTTTCCCCTTTTTTGTCTGGTCTACACGCAAATGCTATTTTAGATGATTACAACAGGCTGCTTGTTAATGTTTGCAGTCGTGAGATATTTGGTAAAATGATCGTTGCGTGAACAGAGCTTTTTTAAAAATGGAGAGGAAAGATATTGTCTAGAAAAATATCCATAATAAGCCCCATTCACACGGGACTAGTATTACCTGAGGGCCTCATGTGATTTAAAAATTACCCCCTTTGTGTGACGGGATGATTGAAGTTCTGTGTTTTTACAAAAACTTACTGACATTATCCCCAAATATGATATTAATAGGCCGCCACATAATAGCTGCTAAGCGTGTTGAAAGACGGCAAAGCGCTCCTGATTGCACGCTGCCATGCGTGTCATCCATCTCGTCATCCTTCGAGACTTCGCTCTCCTGATGGATCTGAGCTTCCTGCCGATGGGTCTCCACGCTGAGCCTCCTGAATTTGCACCCAAACTGTTCCGCACGTTAATTTAAAATTGCCTCCAAATGGGAAACAGACACAAATGAGGTGCAGTGAAGTTAAAAAAATAAACAAAAGACCCCGAATGACAGAGATGCTGACTCACATTGGACTGAAGGTATCATAGGACCTTTGTGGTTGGCGAAATAGTGTCGGTAATTTAGACTTTATTATTTAATCATGACTTAAAACCCTTCTTTTATATGTGAAGTTTACCTTTAGCTTTAATTAGCTCTAGTGTTTTATTCTGTTTTTGTGCACTAACTGTCTATTTTATATGTTTTTATTTAAATTTTTAGCCGCCTAGTTGTTCGTGTGGTGTCGTTTTTAATTCTTTAATTCGTAAGTCTTCCCTGATCGGCTCTGTATGGCATGTTTTCTCTGTCAAAGCACCTTGTGAGCACTGTTCTTACAGGTGTTAAACAATTAAAGTTATGATATTATTATTATTAATATTATTGTTAACGTAATCATGGACATGGCAGATTTTAATGGGTCTAAAATAACAAATGGAAGTCACCAGGTAACGCTAGTCCTGTGTAAATAGAGAGACGATCTGGTTAAGTTTGGTAGTAAAAAAAAAAAAAGTTTGGGCTCAAATACGACTCTTTCACCACTTGTTGGAAGCTTCTCGCCCATTTTCTAGGTGTCCACGACGACGCCAATGTATGACTGCTTGACTTAAAAGAAGCAGTGGTTGGAAAACAATCCAAAAAATGGCAAATCTATGTCGATTTGAAACAATAAACATGAGAAAATGTGTTTCCCTCAAAACATAGCGGTGCCAGGCCTTTACTTGTTTGTCTTAACATTGTCTGGTCATGTGATCTCTGTCTTACCTGTGTGAAAAACGGCTCGTAGATCTCCACGCCTTTGTCCGAGCCCTGCGTCAGGACCTCCCTGCCGCGGTGCCAGCTGTAGCGGACGGGCGGGTTGGAGTTGGCCACGCAGCGCAGGAACACCGTCCTCTCGTAGTAGAACTGCTCCTTGGCCTCTCCTATACTCTGGTGCACCGTCACCACCGGGTCGTCCAGGTCTGTGGGAGGAGGAAGCCATCGATAAACACCTCTCCAAGACGAACCAGTCAATCCCGCTGACCACATGTCACAAATAAAAAATGCATTTACCCCGCAACAATGACCAAATCAGGTATGAAATCTTTATATTATCAGCAAACGCGAACACAGTCTCTCACAGTCTTCTTGATTGTGGTTAAAGGTCTGACCGAACGGGTCGGAATCCTCGTTGCATTAGGAGAGCCAGTTATCGGCATGCAATCTGGGGTCGATGAGAGAAAGGAGGTGAGAAGCCCGCTACTTGAACTACTTAAGTCAATAGGATGCAGCCCAAGGGCATATTGACTTCCCAGTCAAATCGAGCCGCTGTGTGTTCCAAGTCGCACTCCATTGTGAGCTCCAGACATGAGAGAGGATGACAAATACTGTGCACGAAATGATGCTTGATGTCCATCACTTCAAAAGGATCCTGTTTGGCTGGCCCCCGCTCTGATTTTAAGCACTCTGTGATTTGACACATCTGTTACTGTTCCCATTTCCCAGCAGATCTGAGGCGAAGTTTTACCCCCAACACCAGACAGTTGGTTATTTGAGCAAAGCGCCTGTGGTTGATTAAATGGATTCAAAGTTAATCATCTTACCCGGCTATCGCATTAAGCCTTGGCAAATGGCGTTCATCATAGCTGTGGTGTCTTTTAGCATGCTAATGCTCGCCTTTTAGATTATGTCCATTTGCACGCTCAGAGAACATGGGGGAGCTAGCTGTTTCCCTTTCATCTCCACCCGAGATGCAATCAGTTTTTAACATGAGCAAAAAAAAAGGCAATTTAAGGGAGAGGATGAGGGAAGCTAATGCAAGCTATCCCTCACGCTAAAATTCAAACTGATAAAGGCTGACCTTTCGAAGGGGAAAGCGATCGAGTGCATTAACGAGCGGGTTAGTGCATCGGCGAGGCGGCGGTTTTTGATTGAGCCGCCGGGTGAACATGCAAAAAAAAAAAACAGCTTACAGTAAATGAATACCCAAATCTTTAACGATTGTAAGCCTCCGGAGAAAAACTACACGCGCCTCTCGGTGTTATTAATGGATGAATTCATTGCTTTTAATTCAGTGGCCGTGGCCCGCCCCCCGGATTTGCCGAGGCTCAGGTCCTAATCAAGGCGCCTGTGGGCCGCCGAGCGCCGCATCCAGCCTCGAACGCACCGGCCAGAGAATGCTGATTCCTCAGTTTCATTAAAGACGTGTTCTGCCCTACAGCCCCTTAATCAAAATCTAGCAGCGGTCAATACTTCATCCAGGATCCATTACAGTGTCTCAGGTAAGAGCAATTACCTTTGGAGGGGGGGGGTGAAACAGCAAAGGGCGGGAGGGGTGACAACGCACCGGAGAAGACAGAGCAATTGCAGGACCAGTTTAGAGCAGCAGATCTAAGTAAATACACTGATTCATGATAGAGAGGAGGAGGAGGAGGAGGATGAATCCTGCATCTTATCGGCGACTCTACCCGGCTTCTGCCTCATCTGTTTTCTGCTCCAAACAGTCAATTTACCAACTGTGGCAGCAATGGAGTGATTCATTGACAGCCCTATCTGCTCTGGGGTACACGTGTCTTGGAGCGCCGGACCTGATAGGAGGGTCGCCGCTTCCACTCTTGTGATGACAAGACCGCGCTTCTGTATGTCTGTGTATTAGGTAAGGAGTGGTTTTGAGCTATTAATAGAGCCGCAATGATATGCAGAGAGGACGTGGATGCTGCGAGCGCAAGGAGATAAATATGGAAATATGGAAATGTACGCACTGGATTAAAATTTGATGAATTTCAAACAAAATTCCACCTCCGCCATCACTCCTTCTCCCGTAAGGATGCTCTGTATGTGTGTGTGTGTGTGAGTGCGTCACTCTTGTGCAATTAGCTTCTGAAGTCACGCTTGACTGATTGTGAAGCTTAAATCCCCGAGCCCAGAGGAAAACTGTGGTGTACAGGCCGCCTGCGCCAGAGTTGTTAGGGTTTGTAATTGCAGGTTTATGGGTTCACAGGCCGGTAAATCTGCCCATGTACAGCTAAACGCTCCAGCGCACTAACCGTGGCATCACTCCTGCTCACCTCTACCAACCATGACAAGTCTCAAAACTCTGGGTTTCTCTGATATTAAGACGCGAGAGGGAAAGGAAGGGAGGGGAGGGCGGCATGACACGAAGACGCCTGCATAACATCCAGTTTAGCACCAAGATTTTTGTTCTCCCACTAAAAAAAATGCTGGTGTTCCTGCAGGCTTCTACTTTCTTTGCAGGGCTATGGAAACATTTGTTGGACAAAAAGGCTCAAGTGAGAGGTTTGGATAAAAGAGACGGTTTCAAAACCAGATTGCTCTTTGATGCAAACAGTTGGAAAGTTCTGCTCTTTCTTTCAGTATGTGGCACATTTATGAAACAAGGACTTCATGATATATTCAACTGAGAAGCAGGAGTGAGAAAATGGTTGAAGAAATTATGTCTTGGTGAGGGTTTTACTTGAGTATGTACAAATATGCTGCAAGGTGGATCAGTTGGTTAGCAAGAAGGTTGCCGGTTCGCGTCCCGGTGAGGACACCCGGGATCTTTCTGCGTGGACATGTTCTCCCCGTGCAGCGTGGGTTCTCTCCGGGTTCTCCGGCTTCCTCCCACAGTCCAGAAACATGTTGAGGTTAATTGGTGATTCTAAATTGTCCGTAGGTGTGAATGTGAGTGTGCTTGGTTGTCTGTCTCTAAGTGTAGCCCTGTGATAGACTGGTTACCTGTCCAGGTGAACCTGCCTTCACCCTGAGTCAGCTGGGATAGACTTCAGCCCCCCATGACCCTGGTGAGGATTAAGGTGTAGAGATGATGGATGGATGTACAAATATGTAACAGGTGTATGAACGCTTTTACCCCATTGGGGTGCGGCCGCTCCCATTTCACATGTGTTGTTTAAATTACTGTAACTCGTTTGTGCTATAGAGGAAATCCAAACGGTTTCTGAAAGAAGAGAAGACGAGCTTTCTGTGGATATTAAATGCATTGCAGTAGCACAAACCCCTCATATGTTACTGCTGTCTGAACACAAACAAAAAAATCAGCCCACCTACATTGTACCACGTGGGCTTCAAGCTACCGTAACTCCTCAAGAGCAAAAAAGGGGCAAAAGCAGTCATTCATGGTATGATTTTTGACTCTTTCACAGCCAAAATAACAAAAAATAAAAGTCCAGGCGGCCTGTGTGAGAGTTGGTGTTATGAACAAAGCTCCAGTCCCTCATATCTGATCTCATTTGTATGTTAATGTTGATTGTTGACTAATCTGTCAATTATTTTTTAGATTAATTGAATAACTGTTCGGCCTACAAGATGTCAGAAAATGATGAAAAATATCCAAAGCCCAAACCGGCATCCATAAACGTCTAGTCACGACACAAAGACGATCAATTTTACCACCACGGAGGAGGAAAGAAAAAAATATTCAAATTAAAAGAGTCAGAGATCACACAAGACGAGCGTTCAAATCAGAAGAAAAAAAGGGCATAACATGGAGTTTACCACCAATCTGTTTTTTTTTTCTTCTCTAAAGCGAGAAAACCTCAAACAAAAAGATGCTGATGTTCCCGTTTGAGCAGCGGAACGCAGGCCTCTACTTTGCAGGCCTACCAAAACATTTGTTGGACAAATAGGCGCAAGTGAGTGGTTTGGATAAAAGAGGAAGATGAAGACTAAAGAAGGCGCTTCATTATCACATCAAACCTCAGCTCCTTCCCTTTCATGTCCAATAGAAAGGCATCCACCTGCACTGAAAACACACGCATTAGGCCTCCTCCACCTCCCCACACCCAGCCGCCCACACACACACTAACACACACACCTTTCTGTCTCCCGGGTGTTAATCTTTTTTTTTTTTTTTTTTCCTCCTCTTTGATGTCTCTCACCCTCTCCACCTGATTTGCCCAAGTCACCTGGGAAGAGAGGCGCTATCAGGCTCCCAGGCTGTCAGCCATGAGCGACAGAGGCCCCGCGATTAATTTCACCTAATCACTGTCCCGGCGTGATTACCAGCGGGAGCCACTGACCTGAATGACATTTGTGTAATGTCTTTCATGAGTAAAAACAGCCCTGTTGTGTCACCGACAAGCAATTTGCTTTTATTTCGTGCCCAGAGACAGCGAGAGAGAGAGAGAGAGGGGGTCAGAAATAAACTAGGAGAAAAAAGAGAAAAAGCAGGTCGAGAGCTTGTAGAAACTTCTAAAATTGCTGCTCCTCAGATGGAGGGTTAATGAGGTGATGATACTGTAGAGCAGCTGTTTCCTGCACCGGAATAAGGACGACTTTCTCTCTCTTTGTAGATTTTTTTTTTTTTTTGGGGTAGAAATGTGAGCATGTGGCATAAGTGATTAGAGAAGTTATTACTTGGCAGCCTGCCCCGCGAAAGAACCTCACCTTCGAGCCACTCTTTTTGAAGCTATGAAAGCGAATTCTAAAAAAAAAAACGGGAGGAGAAGAGTCATCTCCATATTAATAGGAAACAATAAGGGTGAATTTATATTGCGGCTCTTTAGACGTTCAGATTGGTTGCTGAAAATGTGCCTCCGACCAGATTAAATGTCCATCAGAGGTTCAGCTGAGTTTGTGAGATCTTTTTTTTTTAACTAAAACATCCCTGAAAACTGCTTTTAAAGTCTGCTTCTTTGCTGCTTTCAGGCTAATTTCACTTTACTTTTAAGCTCTTATCTGTGCCATTATGAAGTCTAACCGCACATGCAGTATCTTGTGTTTTAAAGAACACTCCGGGCTGCCGAGATCTTCCATCATTTGATAGGATAACACACTTTTTCCTCATAATTTTACTTTATATCAAGGAAAAAAAAATACTCTCGTGTCTTTACATCACGCTAAACTAATAACTTTGAATTATGTAAGCCAGATTGTCTGGATTCTGTCAGGATGCTGCGTGCATAACAGAAATAAACATCTATATTTTATTCTCTGAAGCGTTAACCTGCGGTTGCAGAGGCGACAAACCTCTGCAGAGTCGAGGATCTCCACTGCCCACTTGCATACCGGTGACCTGCGCTCATCTTTAGACCGTAACTTTAGAATCATTGCAAAGGAGAAGCATTCCTTTGAGTTTATTTTTAATACAAAGAGAAGATGTAACGTCAGCTCAGCGTTGGAGAAAATGCAGAACCAGATTGCTCTCCGACACACAGGCTAAGTTCTGCTGTTTCTTCTGATACGTTATACATCTTATGAAACAGGGACTTTGTGAGTTATTCGCTCGACAAGCAGGAAGAAATTAGTAAAGATGTAAGTTTTAGAAGTTCGATGCTGCCTTTATAAGGTTTACCAAGATATGCAACAAGCACATCTACGAAGCTCTGACTCCACTTTCTGTTCCATCTCAGTCGCATATGAAAATATTAAAGTCTCATAAATATGTTCATTGTTGACTCATCCGTCAGTTCTTTTCTTGATTAATTGATCTGTTCGGTCCATAAAAATGTCAGAAAACATCCATCAGTGTTTCCCCAAATCTCAAACTGCCGTCCACGAACGTCTTTTTATGATCACGGCACAAATATATTTAATTAGCTGTCACAGAAGAGCAAAGAAAGAGGAAAATATTCAAATTAAAGAAGCTGCAATTTAGAGAATGATCACTTTTCTGTTATAAAACTGTTGTCAAAATATTTGACGATCAATTTAATTGTTGACAGCTAATTGATTAATCATTGCAGCTCATACATAATAGTTCATGAGTAATTAAGACAAAACTAATGTGTGTGGAGATGAATTCGCAGGTTGCAAGTATCATTAAAATTGATGTAAATTCAAAATTATTTCGTCCGACTTATGCTTTGTTGAGCAACTGGCATTTTTTTCAGAGTAAAAAACATGGCGGCTAAAGCGTACTGGACAGAAAGACGGACGTTTCAGCACTAATGTGTCTCCATCAGAGGAAAAAGATATATTTAACCTAAACTAGGATCCAGTTGTGATTGGATAATGAGGATTTCTAATATTTTGGATGCTAAATTCAAAGGTGGGGGTCACACCTCTAATCAGAAATGAGGAAAAATACACGTCTTTCTTCAAGCAACAGAGATACAGGTAGAAAAAATACAAAAAAATATATCAGAACAAACGAACTTTGGAGGCGACAACCAGAGGAAACATGACAAATCAACCGATTCCTTCATATCAGAGAAGGAACACGATGTCAGAGTTAAAACAAACCACTCAAAGTTACAAGGATAAAAGGTACAGAAGCACAGATCTGAGCGCCTGTCAAGCAGCCGGCATTGTTAGAAAGGTCGAACAAAGATCGCTGATTCACGCTGCATCAAAAACAAGGGATTTGTATTTGGACACAAAGTGCGTCTGTAGGGCTCCGACGCCTCAGTTCCAGATAACTCTGTGTTCCTACATAAATCAGCTGGAACTACATTCGTTCCTATGGGAGCCACTGTGGTCTCCCATGTTCTTAAAACTTCTCTTTTTTTTCTGATGTGGAGTTTACCTCAAGTGCATTTAAAGAAATTTACTTTTGCGTTAGATTACATCTAACATGGGACTGTGTGCATCAGCAAGTTGGAAA
>NW_007578025.1:252461-258447 GCF_000690725.1 Stegastes partitus
TAAAAACTGATTAGCCTCTGATTAGCCTCCCTCTAATGGCTGCCGTGGCGTTTTCACTCATCTGTAATTAGATGCATTTCCTCACATTGCACACCAGGGGGCGAAGTCAGAAATTATAACGATTTACGACCACGAAGCCAAAATATGTGCCAATAATCCCTTCCTGATTGAAAATATCTTAAATGTAGCTCTACACCATTGCTTCCTCTAGAATGTACAGATCTATGAAGTCCTCACTGCAGCTCGGGCACACCAGCTCGCCTACAACCCAGTAAAACCCACTCTACTGGAGAACCAGCAACCGACGCTGAAGAAGAACAGCGATAGAGAAAGTTCCATCCTGCACGTTGACAGGATTGATTCTTAGGTTTCAGGTTGTTCCGTATAAAACCCTCAAAGTCTAAACGTGTGCTTTTCAAACCGCAGTTTCAAGACGTAAACGCTCATCCATGGCGTTGGCAACTCATGATGTGTCTTCTGCCATATAAAAAAACACCATATGGACCCGTTAACAAGGTAAATAAAACGTGCTTTTCACCAAAGGGGGCTCTTCAAATAAAAGCCTCAGACGAATAAAATAAAATATGGAGATGATGGGCGGTGAGGATTCATGTGTGAATTACTTCCAGGCTGATGCATTACACCCGAGATCGATGCACCGCGAGACGACCCTAAAAAAAAATAAAAAAACTGCAGACAATGTGCAACTTCGTACGTGTAAACAAGGCGCGTCGAATAAGCAAATAAAACATGATATAGATGGCGCGTAATTTGGGGTTGCTGAACGGTGCACTTTAATGCATTTCATTTATGCGGGTCAAAAGGTTAATGAGCTGTATCGGTGATATATAACAACCATCTCCCGCTCAGGCCTCTGATGGAATATGTGCGTCCAACATGTAATTTACCGTCAGAGCATTTCCTTTTCCCTCCATCTCTCAACCACTTGGGAACGGTGACCTCTATCTCACGGCTATACACTCCACAATAACTACCTCCTGCCTGCTGTATCTATTTGGTGTCAGCTGTTGCTTCGCACCAAAGTGTGATTGTGGCGGCGGATGGATGCGTCGGGAGGGTGGGCGAGGGCATGATGCATCTATTTCTGCAATAAGTCCACTCTGACGACGGCGCCTGTGTAGCTGAGATATCTCGGTAAACTGCATATCATTCTCCGACGACGTGAGATACGAGCGGCTCGGCGTGCTGCAGTGCTGTCGGAGAGTAAACGGGGTGGAGGGGGATGAAAGGATGGAGAGAGGAGAGGAGAGGGACCAGGGAGGAGCTCATTCACTCATTGTGTGACGTCTGATTGTGGCACATTTCTTTATTGAGAGACGTGAATAAGCGACGCCGGACAATGGGAGTGTATCTCACGACGATAATGCCCTCGTGGATAGAGATCCGGCAGTGACGGATGTTTTAGGATTAATGTGAATCTTTCGACTCCACAAGCTGCAGAATTCCTGCCAGGAGCTCTGTAATTATCTTCTTAAAACACCTAATGGAGGTGCAGCACGTTTACAAAACAAGATGGAAACGGTGTATTTTTTTGCTAGCTTTTCCCTCATCATCTACAGAAATGCTGCTCCTGAGGTATTAGAGGATGTCAGATAAAGTTTCATTGTCTTTCACACAACAAGACTGTGGCGACACTTCTTCTTATTCAGCAACCGTAAAACAATAGAAGAATGGAGCATTGTTAAAAATAGATAAGAGTAGTACGCTGCTGGAAGAGACAATACGTTTTATGAATTAATTATTAGATAACTGCTTCGTGTAAGTCCAGTCCATTATCCACCTTTGCACCTTAAATCCCACCAGTGAGTTGGAAAACTGACCAAAAACAAAACATTCATCACAGCCAGAAACTGCAAAACCAGAAAGAATCATCAGGTTTTTAACTTCATCAACACGTCATGTGTGATGTGGGGTTCTGTTGGAAATATTAATCAATTTAAAGCTTAAAGTCACGGTGAGACAACTTAGTTTTAGATGTAAGAAAGACAGAACTTTCTTAATAGAAATGCTACATGTTGATTTGAAAACTTGAACAAATAAACGTTTTGCACCAGATCCTGTAGAGAAGAAATGAGCGGCTAAGCTGTGAGCGACAGTAATGTGATAAAATATCTGTCCTCTCGGCTGAACTGCAGGTTGTGTTTACACAAAGCAGAGAGGTGCATGGGAATTAAAGACTACTTACATTGTCATTTACGGAAGCCGAGAGCGGTCATGGCCGCACTTTTTTTTAAACAGCATTTTCTCGAGATAACGAGATAATTATCTCATTGACAGTTTCGGCTGTCACTTCAGCCTTCATCAGAAGTTGTCGGACTTCCTGGTGTGACGTATCTTATATAGACAGCTGACCGGGAACTCCGACATGACGTGTCATGAGAACAGCTGACCGGGCACGACAACTTACAACGAAGCGCTGGTGCCCGGTCTGGTCTGTCCTCCGGCCCCCCGCTGGTCACTGAGGCCAGGTCCTGGACCGGGCACGAGCGGGCAAACACAAACACCAATTATCTCGTTATCTCGAGAAAACGGCGAAGAAAGAACAGAAAACGACCGCTCTCGGCTTCCGTAGTTATTTGCACCACTGTACACATACTTTTTTTTTCTGCTCAGATGTTTATATACTTTTATATGTATTTGTTATCTTATTTAATTTTTTCATTTTTCTTTCTGTAGTTATTTTACTTCATTCTATTCTTTATTTTCCTATTTCTATTATTCCTTGCTCACTCCTGGGGCGAAACCAACAGCCGAAACCAAATTCCTTGTATGTTCTTAAGCTGATTTTGAGGAACATCCTACGTTCTCGATGGACAAAATAAACGCGACGTGTCTCATAAACAGCACACAGAAGAGCCAAGTTGTGGAAGACACATCCAGCAGACGTCTTCCTGGAGCTGATGTGCAGACTAGTTCGGATTAATGGTATTATAACTGCATCATGCTGCACAAAAGACATTTTTCTCTCTATTTCTAGTCACGGTCGTGTTGCTTCCATGCAGGTACGTGACTTTATAACGCAGCCAGAAACTCCCAGAGGAGTTCAGAGGTTTAATGTGATGTTTAGACGTTCTGGGGAATGTAGTTACTGGCCTTCTTGAGAAGAGTTAAACGGAAGAATCACAACACGGAGGAGCTGCTTCTTTGTTTGCCATGACTTCTGGACTATCTGCTGTTTTCAGATCATATCACAACAACTTGTCATTTATTGCCCCTCCTCCATCTTCTTTGTGTACAGATTAAACACATGACATTTAACGTGTCACGTCATTGGCATTTCATGCTGCTGTTTGACAGAACAAGGCGAGCTTCTTCCTCCTGTTGTAATGCTTCGGTCACATCAAACGAGTGGGCGACAGATTACGTCTTTTTGTTGGCTCTGGGTCGACCAACATCTTTCTTATTTTTTCACACAGATTATTAGCGATCAAGTGGACGGACAAGCAATACTCACAGCTAATACACATTTGAAGTAAAAGAAATACTAAATAGAAAATCTTTGTGCAAAACTTAGGACGAATGCAAACTTCACCTGAAATCTTTATTTCAAAGAGAACTTTCCATCATCAGTTATTCTTCACTGCTGATTGGCTGCTACTAGTAATGTGGAACCAATCGGATGTTGACAGGACGTTGCTTGAGACCAGAAAAAAACAAAACAAAACAATAATAACAAAAGTGAGCAGAAAAACGTTGAATATTGGATCTAATAGCCGATGAGCAGGACGACCCGTAGTTGTGGCAAAACAACACGGTGAGTTTTTGTTTTTGGGCTTGTTGCGGTTTTCAGTTTTTGGACCCGGCGCTGTGCAAAATGAACATCTACAGACTCCAGTAGAGGATGTAAAGGAGGAAGTTACCAAGCAACGGACAGCTGGCAAATAAATGTGATCAAGACCCCAAAGTGAAAGCCCCGCCTGATGAAGTTCTCACTTGCTATTAAAAAAAAAAAAGTAGTTTGGTTAAAAAAAATCTAGATATTTTGATGCTCATTTCTGTGGATTATCCAGGGTGTAGAAAATAAAAGCAGAAGTCTGGGAGGATTTTCTGCATATGTTATGAATTCAATGCAGCCACGATGGACGTCTCTGTGCTAAGCTAGTCTGAAGGGATGCTAGCTGCAACGTTAGCTTCATGTGTGCTTTAGTGGTTTTCAAATGCTCCTCTAAATATCAGCAGGAAAGCTTAACGGTCTCAATGAAGAACCAACAACGTATCAGACACACAACTGCTATTTAAATGGTGCAGATGTTAAGCCAGAGTTATTTCCTAGACAGAAATAAGGAGGAAATTTAACTTTTACACATTTAAATATTCAAATCCTACAGTGTGACGTGTCGTGTGAAGCTAGCGGACTACATTTTAGGTTAAGATGCTGCAATTTAATACATAAAATGCCAATTAGCATGAGGCTAGATTGAATATAAAGAATGAATCCCTCACATCTCAAATTCTATATTTAAAACGTATTATTGCTTTTGATATATAGAAGCTGTGTATCATCACTATATTAGAATATTATGATGTCTGAAGTGTTTGTTGTGCGATTTGGGGCTAATCTAACAGCGACCGCCCTTTTACAATCTGGATAAACATTAATTTCACACATTATCTGATATTTAGCAAACGTATTGCAGAATATGTTTTTCCTTTTTCTTTACATTTGTAATTTAAATGCAGGAAGGTCACGCACTCGGACTTACCGCCGCGACTCCTTCCACGTTTTCAAGAGAAAGGCAGATAACAAACACGCTTTTGAAAACACACCTAATTAGCTACTTCTGCAGCGAGCCGAATGTCACTGGCATTTACTTTATTTTTTTTTTATTTAAAAAAAACAAACACCGAGAAATGAATCACTGCCTTTGTTCTGGCTGGAAAAATAAAAATAATGAATATCTCCTTTCTCATAAAACACTGCAGGTTCACAGTTTAATATGTGAAGTTCTGAACTGAAATGTAATCAGCGGGTCAGTTACCAGAGGCCAAAAACAAGCGCTTTAATAAACTACAAAAGGGCACACGGTTGAGTTTCGGGGCTTTATGAAGACGACTCTTCTGTCTCCGCCGGCAACCTTAACCCAGCTGGACAAGTTGGGTTAAAGCTGGTAAATGGCAACATGCCACCTCCTGCCATGTGGCGGCTGTTTGGCATGCCTCTGCGGCTCTGCCTAACAAGCGCTGCATTATTCATTAAGTATTTCCACATTCCTGCGTTTGCTTGAAGTTGAATTTTCTACTGGAGGCAGGAGGAGAAAGCTGCTTTCCTCTCTCTCTATGAAAATCTTTTTTTTTTTTCTTCTCCCCCCTCTCTCTCTCTCGAGCCAATCGTCAGATATGCAGAGAGGCGATGGGAACCGTCTCCGAGGCCGCAGTCATCAGACCTGGTTAAGTGTAATTACCGCCAATTAAAGTAGCGATGCAAAGCAGAGTCAATGGAGCGGTGGCGGCGAGCGATACGGCGCGCCACGCCGACGGTGGCACAAGAGCCTAAATGGAAATAGAGGACAATGGTCTTGTTAGAATTAGAAAAAGAAACTCTAATGTGGAGTAAATTGGGCTTGTCTCTACGAGGTATTGACTGCTAATGTAAAAACTTTTTTTTATTTTTTGGCTCAGATATAAACTCTCAAAAGCTCTCTTCCTCCTGAAAGTCCAGAAATTGTGAAACTACATTAAGTTCAAGCTCACGGAGCGGAAGATGAACTGTTGATCTCAGCCTCCGTCCTCCTCGCTGCTGTTTTTGGACGAACGCTGCATGTCTGTAGGTGTGTTTGTGTGTGTTTGTGTGTGTCTGTAGGTGTGTTGGTGTGTGTTTGTGTGTGTTTGTAGGTGTGTTTGTGTGTGTTTGTGTGTGTCTGTGTGTGTGTGTCTGTAGGTGTGTTTGTGTGTGTTTGTGTGTGTCTGTAGGTGTGTTGGTGTGTGTTTGTGTGTGTCTGTGTGTGTCTGTAGGTGTGTTTGTGTG
>NW_007578025.1:259074-265267 GCF_000690725.1 Stegastes partitus
TTTGTGTGTGTTTGTGTGTGTCTGTAGGAGTGTCTGTGTGCGTTTGTGTGCGTTTGTGTGTTTGTGTGAGTTTGTGTGTGTCTGTAGGTGTGGTTGTGTGTGTTGTTGTGTGTGATAAATGGAGGGGCAGACGTCAGCAGCCTCACTGAAAAGGGCTGCAACCCCTCACTTCCTCCCGCTGATGGAAATGGGGAAATAATGAGGCCCAGTTCTGCTCCATGTGTGTGTGGGTTGTTTTTTTTTGCCTCGGTGTGTGTTTGTGTGTTACTGGGGGTAGAGGAGTAATGAATCTCCTCTTCATCCTCTCCCTCAGACAGTGGCGTCTGCCTCAGCCCATCTCCTCTCTAATTCATCTCCCTAGAAAACAGGCAGGCCACAGAGCAGTGATCTAAACAACAGCACCTAGAAACCCACCATTAGAGTCGGAGGCAAAGCGCCGCTGACATGATGGAGTTCTCCTCCGGATTCAGCCTAATGACCTCCTGCTTTGTTTGGTCTGGCCAAAGATCACCTCAGGATGGGAGAGCATTCCTGAATGATGACCTGGAGGCAGTTAAATAACAAAGCGGAGCGTCCACGCCTCTGCTGCCGTCACCGGATAAAGTTTAAATTAAAAATGTATATATATGAAGGGAGTAAATTAAAAAAAAAAGTGCTTTATTAAGTTTCAGTGGTTGTATTAGATGTAGAGAAAATGAGTAAAACAACGCTGACTAAAATGGGTTGTATTGAACCAGAAACAATAGCTGTACATTTCTTTCTTTAATGAACTGTTCCAAACAGCCTCAGGTTGGTTGATGCTCGTCACGAGAAACTGGCATTAAACTACTTTCAGTCCAGCACGACTTTGGAGAACGTCTACAAATTAAAGTACCAAGTAAAAAACACCAAATCTAGGAGTAATGGTTCAGTTTAAGTAGCTGTGTGAACAAAACGCCGATAATTTAAATCTGATGCGACTTCCTGATATATGACAATTTATTTTATTATTGTGGCCTTTGTGCCTTTATTGGATGGTGTTAGTGAGAGAGAGAGAGAAAGGAAAATGGGGGAGAAGAACATGTGGGAAAGGGCCAAGAGCGGGATTCAAACCCATGACCTCCACATTGGGACTGTAGCCCTGCACATGGGACGCCAGCCCAACCAGGTGATAGCGACGCCCCGATATATGACAAATATCTCTACCGTTTTTTTCATGGGAACAGGAAACACCACATGTTTGTGTTGATATGTGACGACAGAACATAATCCAAGGTTAGTTTTATCTTGTGTTAGCATCTCAGGGTAACATTTAGCATTTCCTTATTGCCATTCAGTCATAATATCTTATTTTTGGTATAATCGTTGGTGCTGAAAAGGCGTCAACATCCACATCTTAAACCAATTTCATTCTTTTTTCTCTCTAGTCCTTCACTTCATTTTAATAAAAGTGCTTTTTTTCCTGTATCAGTACAATAATAATACTTACAAAGCGCTTCTCAAGATGCTCACAGACGCTTTACAAAGCAGGTAGCAACAAAACAAACAAAAATAAGAACTGTGCACACAAAACGGCTGCATTTGGCTCCAGTTATTGGTCGGGTGAGGTCAACGCTACAGTCTGTGGCGGCACCAGAGTCCGATTCAGTATGAAGGTTTCTACAGTTAAAGGTTTCCAACGTCTGGGAGAACTTCAAATCAACACAAAGCAGAAAAGTGGTTTGATTGAAGCAGCAAAAGAAGAAGCATATTTGGAAAAGAACTTACATGTGCTCAGTAAAACAGCTGATAGATTACTGATGGATGACATTCTCTAAAGTACAGCGTCTACCTTTTTTTCCTGCAATACCACATTTGTCTATATTCATTAAAGGGACGCGTCGTGGAGTTTTAGAGGTCAAACACGCTGCCAACAGTGAATCCCCGACCACATCTGAACATCAAACCCAACCAATTAAAGTATTTATAAAAGATCCCATCAAGGGAAACCTCCTTTCTTTCATTAAGATGTCATTGTTCAACACTTTGGAAGGATCTATCCCACGGCGAGCGTTATGTTTGCATCAGCTTACATGTGAATAAGACTTCTACCGACAGATAGAACCACAAAGACGGACGTTTTTGTTTCGCTTTGTTGGCATATTAGAGTCTGAGGTTTTACCAGAGGGCATTTTTTAAACATCTCTTTTTATAATACTGTCGACAACCGAAAGCAAAATCCATATTTCTAGTAATAAACTGCTCTATAAATCAGCTTATGAAATATATATGAAGAAACCCCTCTGTTACAACCGAGGAATAAGAAAATAAAAGTGTATGTAAGTGCAACCGAAGCGGAAATTTCTGCCTCAGAGTTTGAGGAAAAACACATTTTGAGAAAACTGTCTTTAAAGATTTGTATTATCAGTAAAATCTACAGACGCACACAGACGTCGTGCTGCAACATAAACGCCCCGATGAATGTTTTCTTTCCACTAGTCTGAAAAAAAAGAGGTGCTGTAGAGGCAAAATATCCCAATATCTTAAAACTGACCAGTGCGTGAAAAGCAATGTTTTGCCTTGTGTCTCGCCTCGAGAAGAACATTTCATGGTGTCTGTGCCGCCCGGTTCTGAGTTTCTGCATCGCGTTGCTGATCCGCTTCTTCCTTTCTGTTGTTTTATATTACCGCCCAACAAATCCACCTGATTTGGGATGTTACCATTCAAAATGCATTATCCTCGCACATCATAGAGACCTCATCCACTTCCTGGTGGGCTCAGCAGCCGGTTAGAACCACATTAAATGGTGGCGCTGCTGCAGCTTTGCACTCAGAAAGAAGAACACAATGGGGAGGTCGGAGGGGTCCGTGTTGGTCATGAAGAGAAGTTTGAGTCCCGTCTGTTACCGTTATAATAATAATAATTGATCAGATTTATACAGCGCTTTTCTGGACACTCAGAGACGCTTTACATTGTCAATTATTCATTCACACACATTCATTCTGGTGGTGGTAGCTACGACTGTAGCCACAGCTGCCCTGGGGCAGACTGACAGAGGCGTGGCTGCCATTCTGCCCCTACAGCCCCTCTGACCACCACCTCAAACAATCCATTCATATGCATTCACACCAGGCAAGGTGGTGAAGTGTCTTGCCCAAGGACACAACCACCATGAAACAGGTTACAGGGTGGAATCGAACCGCCGACCTTCCGATCACCGACCGACTCGCTGTACCACCTGAGCCACAGCCGCCCCAATTATTGTTTTATCATTTAATGACTTTGGTTTCGTTGATGCACAGGTCTGTGTTTTCTTGCATTTTCCGCCACCGTTCGCCTAAATCAAGTTGCTAAAATGACTTTAGATAAAGCGCCCACTAGCAGGTGGACGAGGTCTCCAAGGTCCGACGATTTGCAACGATAACAGACCATTTAATGGGCCGATAGCATCCCACAAGTAAACTATGCCAGCTATTTAATTCCCTTTCTCCTCGGTCTTCTTTGGTAACAACATACAAACCAAACCTCTGCGTGATATCTGTTTAAAAAGCATTCTTGTGCTGGTTTTTGCCCCAGGACTTCTGTCCTCCAGAGATTCCTTCACAGACAGCCATTAAATGCAGTTTTACTCAAGAATTTTATCGCGAGCGGGGACTCCAGATCAATACCATCATTATTTATGATGATTCATACTGTAGATTTAAGGCTTATAATTGGGGTTTTTCTTGTCCACGTCCAAAAACACTGTCTAAATAATAGCTAGCTGCCACCACCGCCGCCGCCGCCGCCGCCTTTTCTCGCCCGGCTGTTAAAAAACAAAAAAAAAGCAGATCCGAATGGAAATTCTACAAGAGATAATCACATTAGCATACGCAACACAAACACGCCGCAGAATGTTTTAAGCTCCTGATGGCGAGAAAAACAAAAAGCGAGAGACGAGGGTTGACTCCGGCGCTCTGATTAAGGGCCCCTCCCCAGAGCAAGTCCTTGAAAGAGTAATGGGCAGTCGTGAACTGGCGTTACCTCCATTAACCACACCGGCAAACATTTACATAATGTACACATAATGTGCTGATTCATTCTGTCCTGATTCAAACAAGCCTCAGATAACTCACCGCGGCTGGATCGCACCATTCATCACCCCGGGTCATTTACATCCAAAAGCACTTACGAGTCTCCGCACATACATCTTTGTCTACATACATTACGCCATCTTTTGGGAAAATTGTATAATACTTCACTTTGTATCAGGGATTCGCGGATCACATCATACGCTGAGATGGAGCCTGTCAGCCATCGCTGGCTCCGCTTCAAATCCACAGCCGATGACAAAGATGTGGTGTGAGGTTTTCGTGCAGAAGCCACGTGGGGTTTTACACCCGTTTAATCTAATTGTTTAAACCCTCCTCGCCTGTTTGTCTTAAAGCTGAGGTAGGCAGTATATTTTGGGCTTCGTTGGGCACAAAACTCAATAAGAGCCTTTCAGCGTGTTGTAATTCATGCGGTCTGAGAGGAAGCTAGAGTCCACTTGGCTCCGTGTTCATGCTTTAGAAAATCTAACCCACGACGGGAAACTTCAGCCAGTCGCTGGGCTTTTTGACCCAGATCAGGTGAGGTCGAGAGCAGGAGGGGGTCAGACGCTGAAAAGGGTTGTAGAGGGGGCTTTTGCTGAAGAGATTTGAGTGCTGTTGAAGTCAAAAATGAAAGTGGACTTTTGGTTGGGATGCTTGAAGCTTAGGACCCAGAGAGGAGAGCTGCAGGAGGGTCGGATAGTCACAAAGTTCTTTTTTGGAGTTTTTCTTTTTCCCCTCCCCCACTTACTGGAGCTTTAAGGGCAACAAATATGGGCAGTGTTGTGTCATGTTGAAGCCAGAGGTCTTGTCCAGGATTTTTATTTAATTTTTTTCCAGTTGATGGACGAATAAAATCTTAGTTCCCTCTCTGGTTGTTGATTTAACCCCCAAAAACGCTGTTATGTTGTCATGTGGGTGTCATCGAGGTATATTTTAACTTCTTTGTACCGGACTCTTTCATGGTGACATGGAGTGAAAGCTACAAAACAAAACACAAAAGGATTTTTCAAAATAAAGGCATGGAAAAGGAAATCATGTCTAATAGACATCACATTTCTGTGTATCAGAGTTACATATTTATAAGCGTTCCTCCATGAAAGCAATCTCTGTCTTTCTTGAAATGATGGAGATGTAGCTCTACGCTGGTACACTGCTATGCATTACAGCTCCAGCACACCAGCTCACCTGCAACTCTGCTAAAACACTGTGAAACTATTCTACACTCATATTTGGAGGCATAAATATTGCAAAACCAGCGCTGAAGAAGAATAATGATGCAGACAGTGCCACAGGTTTGCTTCTTTTTGGTTTGTCACGTACTAAACTCCAATAGTCTGAATCTGTGTTTTTGAGACTGTCGCCGGTTCACTGGTAGAAATGCTCAGCCACGGTGCTGACGGCTTCTCTCATAGAATTTAAAATAACACCGTACAGACGTGTTAATAAGGTTAGAAAAAATGATGGATTTTCACCACAGGGGGGCTCTAATCAATGGCCAGAGAGGGACTTTAAAAGCAGCGACCGCTGAAATGTCACAAACTCAACTATTCACGAGAGCAGACACCTTTATCGGGCGTTAAATCTGCTCTGACACATTTTCCACAACCAGAAACTGCTCTTTTTACTCACGCATTTCCAATAAAAACACTGTATGGATGTGTTAACAAGGTAGAAATGTTGATTTTCACCAAAGGGAGCCTTTAAAGCATTAAAAAAAAAGCAGTTTCTTTTTAGAACCAATACAGAGGAGAGGAATCAACAACACTAAAAATGACCCGTCTACTGTCACAGCGTCTTTATTCTTGTGCTCAGAGGTTTCTCCCTCCATCTTTTGTCTGTGTTTGCATGTTTGGCTGCATTTCAGATTGCAGTTTCATTTCAGCCGCTCTAACGACGTGAGCGCTGCCACATGCACAAAATTAGGACGTACTGCTCGGTCATAAATTTGCAGCTTGAACTTTGACCGTCTTGCTCGTGTATCCATCACAGTCTGCTGTGCAAAATGAGCAGTGAGTCATCTGTCTGAGCGCTCTCGGGGCAAAAGATTGCTTATACTGGCGCGAGACACTGTGACATAACTGTGCAGAGGATTGTGGGTCAGAGAAGCATGCATGCAGATGCAGCAGGACATCCTGGTGTTTCTGGCCTACTGCATTTGACAC
>NW_007578025.1:266132-287881 GCF_000690725.1 Stegastes partitus
CTACCTGCCTCCCACTGCGGCCAATCACCGGAAACGCCTGAGATTCATCAACTAATCATCCAGCTGTAGTACTTATAAAACCAGATTATTCTTGCCAGCACCGGTGGTGGCACCATCAGCCGAAGCCCTGCCTGTAGTTTCCTTCCTGTGTTTCGCTTTCATTATAAACTCGAGCTGGAACCTTGCGTCTCAGCTTCCAGTCGTCTTCTTGCCAAGCGGCTGCCACAAACCAAACCCCGGCTCGCTTCCCTCGCTGTCAGTCGCCACGTGCAGCCTCCAAACTGTCAGTCAGCCACCTGCCCGGCCACTCGCCACGCTTCCCCGGATCCCCACGCCAGCTCACCTGCAGCAGCCTGTCCTCCGCTGGCTTCACTCCTCTCACCACTCAGACTGTTTTTTAAAATAAAACCTGCCTTCTGAGTCAGTGTCCTGCATTTGAAGTCCAGAACTCTCATTACCTGAAGCATCCATAGGTTTCATGGGAATGTTTTCTGCTGCAGTCTATAGGAACGAGGTCAGATGAAATCTGCATTAGTGTTTCACTGGGAGCAATCTCTACGCTCCACACTGACGCTTAGAAGTCCGGTGTAATCAGAAAGCTCAAAATATCTGCACCAAGTGGATTATGTGTGTGTTGATTTCTCACCTGAGGAAGAGATGTCTGTGTTTTTTTATTACTTTTATTTTATTACATGCAGGAACTTTCACTTTTAACAAGGTCCTCTCCATCCATTTTGATCGTAACCGCTACAAAACTACAGGAGAAGACTTGTTACCACGGACGAGCCAACTTTCAACTACTAGCTGGAGTTAGTTTGTGTGCATGTGTCTGACGAGGGTTGCGCTCACGTTTCCTCTTCATTTAAACGTAAGCACCACAAATTAAATTCAGTTTCCTTCTACAAACAAAACCCACTAAACTAGTTTGGGACGGCACGAGACTCCGTCGAGAAAACGCTCATTTTAAAATGTAATTCGGGTGAACTGACCCTTTAAATAGCTTTGGGAGGGGAGAGGCCGCGGTTTATTTGAAGAGGGGAAAGGTCCCACGACGCAATAACAACCGTAATAATTAATATACATCACCCCAAATACGCCGTTTGTGTTGTTGACAAAATGTTTTTATTGGGGAAATTCATCACTTTCTAAACGCTGAGAATCCTGTCAGTGTTTAATGAGAATTTATCCAAATACAATAACTTGCAGCAGAGAAAGAAGGGTTTTCATTCTTACTACCTGTTGCCAGATTTTCTTATTTACTTTATTTATTAGGGATGTTGCGTCCTGTTTGTGAACACACAATAAGGCCCCGACTGCAAATTCTGTGACACCGAATTTAATCAGCAAAACAGAAAAATTCCTCATAACAACAAACCAAAGAAGTCAGAAATAAATATATTTTCTCTAAGTGGTTCAGACTTTTTCTTCAAGTATAAAATAAAAAAATGTGCCAGATGGAGTTCAAGTGGAAACTTTTTTTCTTTTTCTGTCCAGGATGTGATTTGCGGTGAGATCCTGTCTCCATGTTGGGGATAATTATTAATTATAAACAACTAATGAAGTTACAGCTAGTGAACCATGTGCACAGAGCAGCCCTGTCACTTCTGAAAGGCACTATTGAATCCTGTTGCTGGATCTTATTTATTTACATTCTTATTTATTTATATTTGTATTCTATCTTTATGTATTTTAACTTTCACCCTATCTTACATCGGGACTTTTATTCTGAAAGTTTTCAGTTTTATTTCCAGTGTTTCCTTAGGGGGGTCCTCCACACTGGGGGCTGTGTCCGGTCTGCTACTGGGGGTTCTGTCTGCGGGTCCCTTTGGCCCGGCTGATTGGGGGGCTCTCCACCTCGTTGTGGGGGTCCCCTTGTCTGCCGGGTTGGGGGTCCGGGTGCAGGCGCCCCCTAGTGGCCATGGTCTGTAACTCCTCCCGGTGTGGACAGCCCCAATGGTAGCATTTCCCACAATCCCTCAGTGCCACGCCACGCCTCTTTTAGTCAAGTGGGTGTGTGTGAGTGTGTGTGTGTGTGTGTGCATGGAGGGTGGGAGAGACGGGTTTAACTTATTTTTTAAATGCTGTAATGTTTTTAAATGAGGTCATGTTTTGTTTTTTTTAAATGTTGTAAAGCACTTTGTGTTGTCGTTGTATATGGAAAGTGCTGTATAAATAAAATTTGATTTGATTTGATCATAGTTACAGGTATTTATTAAACTCAGAGGAAAGACTAAGACAAAGGTTTAGCTGCTTTTGGCTCCTGGATTACAATCAGATGCAAAAGGAACCTGACGGTGAATGTAATTTACTTAACATGCGACACACTTCATTGGTTTAAAAGCTGCATTTTGTATAGTTTTTAATAGATCTAAAACTGTGGATTGAGGACAATGAGGGGAAACTCGACACACATTAAAGGTGTGTCGAGACTTCTTTTTAACTAAAATCACAAAAACAACTCTCTATAATGTGTCTGGAGCAACATTGCCACTGAAATATGGGAAAAAAACCCTCTAAATGTCTTTACCTGTTGGTGTGGCGTGAACAGGACTGTAATAGGAGGGACGCTAGCTCACATTTAAAGAGTCTGAATTTGTATTTTTGGGTTAAAAACCATCTTGACTACACGTACATTTGTATTTTTTTTGTCCTTTTGTCCATGCAAATACAATTTTAGGAAACTAAAAGTGAAGCCTTTGTAAAGCTCGTTCCACGGGGAAGATATTCAGAAACTCTGTTTACGGTGTAGACGGTGAAAACTGAGCTTCTGGCTTCAGATGTCAGAGCGTGTGCCAGTATTTTCTTTGTCGATTCTGTGCAACGGCCAAAACAGTGCCGGTGCTAACCTTACCACGAGGATTTTTTTTAATGTTTACACATAAATGCTTTTCTACGATGCTGACAAACAGTCATCAGAATCAGTCCACACATAAGATCTTTTTCTTGATGCACCGTTGTTGGTAGCCGAGAATAACTTTATGTCAGACGTCTAATTAGCTAAACATTTCCTTTCGGTTATATCACAGCTTGTTAGTTTGAAATGCTCTGAACAGCATTTTAATTGTGTTTTTGCATTTTCTTTTTTATATAAACCCTTGTACATGTGGACAAAAATCAAAGTGTGCATGGGATAGATCAAACCCTGTGTCTGTCTGTCGGCTCCAACAGAAGCTCAAAATGCTAAATGAGCTAACTAGCTTAGCACCTGAAGCAACTGTGCATTGCTTCCAAGGTCGAGGGGCTCATCATTAGCCAACTTCATTAGTTTGTCAGGTTACATTTGCACAGATTTCTATTGTCACCAGCCTATTAAATGGCACGTTGAGTTGTTGTCACTGTTGTCGTGGGCTCAGCAGCCTCTTAACACCCAAAATGTTGGTCGTGGTACAACAAAAGGAACAAAGGTCCACATGTTGAGATTGGAGGGTAATAGCGGCATAAAAAAGCAGATTTTCACCAAGAAGACAAGAGTACGAGTTCTGTCTTAGACCATTTCTTCATTGTTTACTTGCTTTTTTTAGTCTTTTTTTGGGTTTAGACACCAAAAACATTTAATTAGTTTCAAGAAAAGGTCATGGTTTGGGCGAGAACACATCCTACGCATGTTACAAAGCTTCATCTTGTCGGATACAAGGGTGATATGCAATTATTCAGCCGACCACAAGAGGTTGCCCACGAGATCTGGGATGTTTCCTGCTTGTCATGGATGACGGTGCACCTTCTGGCCTACTGGTATGTGCAGGAGTGCGCCTACAGATGATGCCTACAGGCTTGGAAACAGCTGATAATTGCTATTTAGTGGATTAATAACATTCTCATCTAATCAGGTGAGAGGTTACAGAGAAAATCTTTCATACATGGCGGCAACAACAAGAGCGTTACCTCTGGCAGTTGTGAAGAAAATGCAACAGACTGACCTCGCATTGATCTTCTACGTGGATCGTGATCATGCTGACTTTCTGCCTGCAGATGACCGGCTAAAAACATCACAAAGCCAACCAGAGACACTCTGAAGCAGCTACGTGGTGCTATCCAGGGTTTAGAGGATAAAACACCAGCACACTAAATAGTTAAATATATTATGACAAGAAGGTCTACTCGTTAGCAATTGTGTCTTCCTTCAATGTGAGTCATAACTCAACCTATTGAACCTGCCTCCAGCACCTGCTACATCCAAATGAATCCACTAATCAATAGGCTCCCCTGAGATGGCCATCCCACACACTTCCCTCTGCATACACCCAAATATATTACCTAATCACTTTAGAGGAGCCTCTCCAAGGTATAGGATGCAAGCGCAGAGTGCAAACACTGGTAATGAAGGGCTATAGGAGTTAATAGGACCTGCATAAGCCTTCGTCAAAGCCCGGCTTGTTGTTATCACCGTACTGTGTCCGCCTGTGAGTCAGTTCTTTCCTGCAGAACACTCTGCCGTCTCCTGCTCACATTTACTCAGGCGCCTTGCACACAGGGCAGCACGAATTGGACACCTGATGAGATAGGAAGCGCCACTTTCACTGACCGACTGGATAAAGCAAAGCCGGCACGTCCGCAAAACAAACACCATCAGCCGCCGTTTGGTCTCCGAGCTCCTTCATGAACTCCATCGAGGAAAGGCAAACAAAAAAGCAGACACACTTCCCCAAGCCGGCCTCGCCCCGCATGCTGCTGCGCAGTGTTGCACAGCTGAGGAGGCGTATGCCAAGACAAGTTAAGCCTTTGACATGTTTGTGTGAGTCAGGACCTCACTGGTGGAGAGTGTGTTCATGCATAAGCATGTGCTTGAACCCAATGGGCAGCCTCTATTTTTGTTTCTTCTCACACGCATGAGCACACAAAGAAATGGACACACACATTCACACGTCTCGAATCTAGATGAACGCCGCCGTTGCCAAAAAATTATTCAAGCTCAGACTCGAGCCCGTGTGCCGACAAACACACACAAAATCCACACACCCAGTATCCTCATTAAAATTCTCTGGCTTCTGCGGCAGCAGTGTGGAGTAAGGGCTGCGTAAGTCCCTCCGCAGATAACACAGAGAAAGCAGGCTATTGTCTTATTCTAATCCTTTTGAAGGAATGTAGTGAGAAATATCACGAAAGAGTGACGATGTGTGTGTGGAGGCTTGAGTGAAATGATATCTGCGGCCCAGTGGGTTGTTTTTCACAATACACACAGCACCCGGTTCTGACTGTTTCACAGCTTCTGTCAAACGGGCAGCGGCTGACTGGGCAGACAACATCAATATCATCTGCACGGCATTAGCATATGGACAAACAGTGCACGGTCTTCCCTGTTCACATACAGTCAAATGCATGTCTGTTTCCTTCCTCCCTGCACTGCATCTTTTCAGTTTATTCACGGCTGAAGAGCCCGTTCACAGTCTTTCAAAGAGAGTTTTAAAGTGGCCCTTTATCAAAGCCTGTTCAGTAAATGCTGACCTGGACTGGGCAGGTTTAAGGCACAGCAATTTGTTTTCCATTTCACCATCAGCTGAGATTCTTTGCTTTCACTCCCTCTGAGTTAATTTGACAACCTGTATATTTGGGCAGCGGTAAACGACTTGTGCCGACCGATAAATCGTGTTTTAATCATTACCGCAGGAGGAAAATCTGTGACAAACACATCGCAAAAGGCTGCACAGAAATGAATATGAAAAACGGTTTTATTTACACGTGCCTTGCATGCAAAGTCAGCGGGTAAGCGTTTGACCGAGGAGATGGAGACCTGGATACATGGAGGCTGCATTCACACACCATGACACGAACCCAGCCGGCTGTCTTCAGATTAAATGACGCCAATGTGGTGGCGAGGTTTGCTGAAGAGAATAAAGAAGTTGTTTTTGTTCATGTTAGAACTTTAATTCAGATTTTTGCAGGGCATTTGTCTCCTCTACAGTGTTTTCCAGGTCCTCCTGGTGGATCCCAAGGTGATCTTAGGCCAGATTAGATATGTAACTCCTGTTCTGGGTCTTCTGTTAGTTGACGGTGCCCAGAAACCCAAAGAATCACCTCCTTAGTGCAGTAGAGTGGTCAGTGTGTTCCTGTGTAAGGTCTCCCACATTAAACTAGTCCTACAGGGGAAGGACAAGGGGTTCAAACACCTCAACGAAGGAGCTGCAGCACCTCAACCAGAATAAGGAAGCCGGGGCCTCCTTCAGAAGCCCGGTGAGTATCTGGCGTGTTGACCCTTGTTCTTGGCGAACCCAAAAAGCAACATTGAAGTCACTCCCTATGCCCTACATAGTGCAGTATATAGGGCGCACGCCATTTTGTAGTGTAGTTCGAATTCTCAGCGGTTAATTTTATCCACTATATCGTCACTCAAAATATCCCACAATGCACCGTAAAAAGTCGTGTACAGCCGATGGTCACTAACCGAGCAATATGGACCATCATGCATTGCGCGAAAGGAAATGGAAACGGAGATGAACGAGAGCGCGGAAAAATTCCCGTTTGTTTTGTTAAATGTTATTTTACCCGGACAGTGAACGTCGCTCGGTTGTGATGTGGACATACAACACACTTTATTTAAATTGCTTACTGGATCCTGAAGAAACACTCTCTCATCTGGTATGTACAGCAAAATGACAATAAACTTGATTTAATTTGATTTCTTAGCTACGCAATAAAATGTTTGTACGACGCTGTTGCAGCACAAATCGCGGCTGGCGAGCGACGTAGTTAACAGCTCGAGTTGTGTCCGAAACGATACTTTGCCGAGGTGCTCCCTATATAGTGATCACTATGTAGGGAGTGAGTGGGTGATTTCGGACACAGCCATAGAGCCTCCCCTAAGTGGACCAATCACCTGCAGGACGCTGAAGGCAACAGGCGAGAGTGGGCAGACTGGTTTCTTATACTTCTGTTTAATTGGTTTGCTATTCACGTGTAATGTATTTAATAACTGTATATCCAAAATCAATAATTTAATTTCTGTGTTCAGTGGGCACAGCCTGATCAATGTGTACCTATGTAACAAAGACCTACCTATACAGCTGATATCCACACGTAAATAATAATCTATTACAGCTCATATCGATATTTTATTTACTCTGCACCGTCTTCTAAAAATGACATTCCCACACAACTGCACTGGATTCTTAATTATTTAGATTATGTTTGTTTGCGACATACATTTCTAATCAACCTGTATTTACCCTTTATTTTATCGTTTACTGTTTGCTGTCAGGCAGGAACCTGATAACCCAGAAAATAGAGCGACAGGAAACTTAAGTCTAAGAATAATGGATGCAAACACCAGGCTCCTGCTGTAGATTTATACCTCCAACTTTTCTCCCAGACTTTGTGACGTGAACTTTTTAAACTTTAAGCCTTTCCTACTGGACGCGATATGTTTCTTTCCAAAAATATAAACGAGAACGTAGTTGAGTCGTACAGGAAAGTAATTTCTCGGAGACGGGGGGTTGTGTGCAGGCTTAATTGAGTTGCACTGTTTATCAGCGAGAGTGCAACTAACAATTTAGTTGTCCGACCGAGAGTCTGAAATCAAATAAAGAAGAGAAAAAAACTGCACATTAGCCAAGACGGAACCAGTAAATATTAGGT
This sequence comes from Stegastes partitus, assembly GCF_000690725.1. Classification (NCBI taxonomy): domain Eukaryota; kingdom Metazoa; phylum Chordata; class Actinopteri; family Pomacentridae; genus Stegastes; species Stegastes partitus. The sequence goes on from NW_007578025.1 coordinate 273,702, forward strand.
CCCTTTTTTCTTGCTCCCAAGACTTACGTGATTGTCAAAATTGTTGCTTATTAGTATTCTGTTGAATCCATTCATCAGCTAATAATGTCAGCACATAATCACACCATCAGAGCGTGTTTTGAAAACTCACAATCACTGCCATGAGTCACTGGAAGGGAGCAGAATAAATTTATTGACCATCCCAGTGAATCAGAAATAGTTCAGGCTCCAAAACTTCTTCCTAACAGTTTGGGGTTGTTGTTTTTTTTTGGATGGTCACTTCAGTGGACCGCTCGCCTTCAGGCCAAAATCTCTGAGATATATTGTGCCGGCGATGGTCAATGAACTCTCAGAGGCTGCAATAAGCCGCCCCTGCAGAACTCCTAAGCCCTCCTCGATCAGTCACTCAATGAAACATTAGATTGTGCAGCGAAATTAATGCAGCCGAAATTAAATGAGAACACTGAAAAATCTCCCCTGTAGGAAAAAGAAGTGAGCATCTTAAGCTTAAAATCGATCAGCGTTGGAGTTGGGCAAGGTTCTTTATTAACTTTGCAGAGGACCTTCCCCACAGACCGAACCGTGGACAAACACAACTGAGGTGTCAGCAGGTATAAAATGTGCTTAGATGGACTTCTGAGCTTTGTAAATACGTTAGCTTTGAGCCGGCTATAGCTAATATCAGCTCCTCCGGGCCGCAGAGGTCAGTTATTACCATTAATTATCCCGTCCTGATTTTGTCTGCCGCGCACAGGCAACTCCAAAGAAAACTTTTACCCTCCGTCTGCCCGCCCGCCCGCCTGCCCGTCTAGTCATCTATCTGTATTTCCACGGATTTACCTTTCTATCCATCTGCGTTTAACGTTTCCTTGTTTTTTCATTCACTTGTATTGACAGAGTCGCGCCGGCTGCCTTATGAAGAAGGAGCACGCTTACTGATCTAATAAAGGTGAACATATGAATAGAATCTCCTGTGCTTGTTTGGAAAATTGAAAACACGATGCTCGGTTCCAGGAAGCAAAGAAACCAGCAAAACGAAGCGACCATAGAACGCCTCTTAATGTAAAAAATATATACGCTGTGGCTCGTATCTTGAGTAGAAACGATGCAGAACATTACGTCTTCTGAACGTGGGCTGCGATGAGCCTACACGTGCGAACGCATTTGGAAAAAGAACATAATTCAAGGTGTTGTTGTTGGGCGGTCCGGCACCAAAACACCAATTTTAATACTAATTAAAAATTGTAGCTGCAAACCACTAAAAATAGCATGCAGCACTGCAGAGGCCCATCAATTAAATTCACCCCCGGGGGACGGCTATAGCGCTGCTCTGTAGGAATAATGTGCTGTAGCTGGATGTGCAGCACAACACATACTGCGCTACAAGGCCAGATGCAAGGACACCATAAAGATAGCGCTAATGTTTAAAAGATACACATGCAATTTGAAGCTCCACACCAATAAAATGCGTTTTTATCATTCCCACTGCAATCTATAACAGCACCGCATTGCTCGTGCACGGTGCGTATACATTAAACATACTGCAAGCGCAATAAACACAGTGAGTGGATGGCGGATTACGCAGCTTATAGCACAATTAGAGCTTTATGATTCACCAAACACACAGCCATTAGTTTGCCTTTAACAGCATGAAAACTCTGACCGCAGAGCGCCAGATGATGAAGCTCGCCGAGAGGCCGCGCTTTCGGCTTCTGTTTCCAGCGTGTTATCTGGCTTCATTTCCACGTCTGCTCCTCCAGCTCTTTAGTGCAGCCAAGGTGAAATGGTGCACACAGGGAACAAGGTTCTGACTGTCAGCTGCTGAGATGCATTCAGCCCCGACCTCCTGCACCACTCAGGGCCTTCCGCGAGCTTTTCTAAACAAGTTTCAATTCCACAGCCCCCGCCGGTGTCAGTCCAAATAAACAGGTACAAGAATGTGGCTCACACACCGAGAGAAAATAAGACAGAGACATGAAAGCAAAAGGAGGAGAGGGGAGCCGGTTAGCTGTGTTCTCCGTGTCTGCGGGAGAGACGTGGGGAAGAGAGGGAAGCAGAGCGAGCACGGCTGCATATATAAAGCAGGACTGGATACTGAATTACAAGATGGTGCCTCATTCATTCAAATGAAAGTTGTTCAGTCATGCATATGCGCTGTGCTCGTTGCGCTTTTGGGCCCCCGGAGCATCGGTGTCTTTCTCAGTCGAGCCAGCGGAGAGCATCACTGAGGCACTTTTTTTTTTTCCATGATGCAAATATTGAAGCTACCATAAAAATCCCACATTCATCAGTCTCTGTTTTGATGAGCACCAGTTAGATCTTATTTGGGGGGGATTGAAAATGTGATTTTCTTTTTAAACACACAATAGAATTGAGCAACATTTAGCCCCATTACTCCTCCACTGCACAGATCTTTATCTGATCCCAGGCTGCCCCACAGAAAAGCTCAGGGGAATTGGCTGTGCGCTGGTCTTTTAGCCCTTAAAACCCCCAGATTCCACCGGCGGCTTTAAAAGGCTTGTTATCTTTCAAAACAATCACAAAAATCACAGCATTTATGGGGTTTGAAACTGTGAAAAATCAAAAAAGAACGAACGGTCAGATTTTCAACTCAGGTGCTCGTGTGTGACGTCATTTTTGAAAAATCCAACAAAAATATGCAATCACGATGTTCTGTGACAAACTTAATATTCTGCACTCATTAGGATTTAAGTTAGGATTGACTCCGCTGCGACCAAAAAATTCTGGGACTATTCGGCTAAACTGGGCTAAACTGCAGGTTGTATTTATGAGATATAAGACGTACGTATAGAAACCATAGACTGTATAAAAGATGGACGTAGCAACCGGCCCTGAAAAATGAAGCCAACCCGAAAGTGTCAGAAACCTGCGTCCGCGAGCTGCTGGCTCCAAAAAGCCCTGGCTCCCATAGACTGGAATTGGAAAAGAAGTGATCACAGATCATGAAATACTGCATTCCTACAGCTCAGGATTTTTTTAAAATTAGTTTTCATGGTCAAATCCAGAGATCAGGTGGCCAATCTGAATATAAATCAATACTGAATTTTTTAAAAATCGTCAACATTTTGCGGGGCAAGGGGCGTGGCTGGCTTGATTGACAGTCGGCAGCGAAATGTGGGCGGGGCAGAGAGGGCCCGCCTCTCAATCCGTCTGACCAATCGCTGCTCCTGTGGCTCCGCCCCCCTCCGACAATTTTTGGCTCTAAAAATCCAAGATGTCAACCAGGAAGTAGCAAAACCCTGGCTTCATTTTCTCAGTGCAGAAACAAACGGGTGACGTCACGGAAGCTACGTCCATCTTTTATACAGTCTATGATAGAAACACATTAAAGTATAAAAAAAAATAAGAAAATTCTAGGTCTTCATTTTTGCTTTTTTTTATGACTCATAGCATTCTGCGTCACACAGCACAGGACACATTTCTTGAGTTCCCTCTACTTCTAGCCACGGTTGTGATGTTTCCATAGAGATACAGGACTTCATATTGCCATGGAAAATGAGCTTACATGTGACAGCAGCAAAGAAAAAATGCCCAAGAACTGCTTGGAGTTCAGAGGGTTAACAAACGTAGTACAAATAATTAGCCGTACACGCCAGATCAACCGGTTCGGCATCCGTAAGGGTCTGCCAGGGCTCGGTCTGGATGTTCATGTACCTTCCAATTTGTTGTATGAGATGAATCCTCCGAGTGGATCAGAAAATAGAACGATAACAACAACTACAGCAGCCGTCCGTGTGCACGTCCCCAAGGGAGTCTTTCCTTTTGTTAAACTGAAAATAACCGCTCTCCTGATGAAACACACCGAGCAGCCGCAACATTTATATCATGCGTAAACCCCTCCACGTGCCACCAAAACAGTTGGCCTCTGAAGGTGTCCTGTGGGGTTTTGGCAGTGGGACTCTGGCAGCAGATCCTTTGGGTCCTGTGGGTTGCAGGATGGGGTCTCGGCGGATTGGACTCGTTCCATCGCAATCCCGCGGACGCTCAGTTGGATTGAGATGTGGGGGAGTTTGGAGGCAAAGAGTCAACACCTTGGGCTTGTTGCCATGGTTATTGAGCTGCTCCCGGGCAGTTTTTGTAGGGAAGCGGTCCTGCCGGAGTACCACTGACATCGGGGCTGTGCTCGGTCTGCAACAACGTTTGAGTGACTGTTAGGTGTCAAATTAACGTCCGTATGAGGATAAAAGGGTTTCCCAGCAGAACACGGCTTTGCAGCAAGACGATCAGAGTTATTAACGTCATGTTTCAGTGGTAAATATATTTTTTTGTGCAAAGTAAATTTGGAGAACCAACGATGCACATCGCTGCCCCTTGAGGCTGGTGGGTGGAAAAACGCCAAGTACTTGATGATAACTCAACCGCCCAGAGGAGCAGCAATGAGCCAATTTTATGCTCAAGAACAAACTTGGACAAGTGACACAAAGTTAAGATTTTCAAACAGGAGTTTTTAAAGGAGAAAATCCTGAAGACGAACTGGTTGATTTGACAAACATCTGTCTGATTGTACCAGTGCACGGCCGCCACTCTGAGCTCCTTCTATGGGAGAGTTTGGCAGGTTCCCAGTTAACGCAAAGTTAAAACACCCATAAAGGATTTCTGACACGAAAAAAATTAATCCTGCTGCAAATACAGTACATCGGCTACAAACGTTGGTCTCGATCCCTCGAGGAAGCTGTCGGGGCATAAATCATAGCTCACAGCCTAATATACAGAGTACACAGCGTTGTACCACTTTAAAATGCATCCAATGATTGTAGCTTTTACTGGAAAGGGATCAAGTGCATTGTATTTAGTGCAAAAGCGTTCTGCTCCACTACCTCTTTCTTTCCACTGTGACTGAAAATGATGTTTGGCAACAAATTAAGGGCAGAAGGGGTCGTCAATTTTCAAAGATACAGCAATTTTTTTTTTCCTGGTAGCTAAAAAAGAGGAAGTAGGGCTACTGAGGACGACAAGACTGAAGCAGCAGTAAATAAATTAAGGAAGAGAGATTTATTACAGGCACTAAGCATGTGACGTTAAACGCATCTCACTAGAGTTTCTTGAAGCTGAAGCTGTAAGACCCCCGAGGCCCTCCGGACAGCTGATTATAACACACCTACATATGGTTTTTATTGGATATAAACTCAGACTTTGGCAGCACAAACACCCATAAAGAGGGCGTCTTCTGGAAACAGGGCAGCGTCTTCGACCACTCACGAGGTGAAATAGGACAATCAATGCCCGATCAATAAAAACAATAACAATAAATCACCGTTTCCTTTGACGAATGCTAATGAACCTCCCCCCCCGGTTTGTCGCGCTGATACTTTAAAAATAGAGAGGCTGCTCTTACAGTCAATGACTGTGTCAGGATAATAAAAGCGTTTTAGTTTAATTAACATTCTCGGGAGAGCGACGGGGTCTCTTTGGATGCACCACCTCCAAATAACTACTTTTCATTTGCAACAGAAATACAGAACGTTGCTATTTTTGGGCTGTAAGGGTTTCGCGTTGTTACATCTGTGCTCCATCTGTCTGTGTTCACACTTTGGCTTTTCTTAATTTTTAAAAAAAACACATGGACGAATTTAGAAAATAATCTTACAGCACCTGCTTCATTTTTTTATTATAATTTCTTAACTAGGACTCAAAATACATGTATACACGGGTTACATTTTATGAGCTAACGGTGGCGGCAGGTTCACTGTAGTGCGTTTTTAGCGCGCTGCTAAAAGGCTGACTTAGTTGCATAATCACAACTGTGAATGGAAAGCTTTTCAGGGTCACGGCTGTCTGGAAACTGGCCTAGAAGAGAATTAGGCAGAAGACAAAGCGACGTCGTGGCCATTCCTTAACAGGGTAACACAGATACAGACTCTGATAGTCACACCTCTGGGCAGTTTACCGTTTTCAGTCGCTCGGGTGTCTTTGTAAAAACCATAATAACAAATAAAATAGAATAAATAAAAGGACAAGAAACTCGAGAGCGACAGTGTTATTACTGTCAAACAGTAAATGTTGGGTAAAATCTAAGAGACAAAAGAACAAAAGCCACGATGCATCAGACTTACAGTAAACGTCCACCCTGATGGACTTGATGGCCGGAGAGCCGAGGCCGTTCTCAGCCTTGCAGTAGTAGCGACCGCCCTGAGTCCTCAGGATCTTCGCGATGTGCAACGTCTCGTTGAACACGCTGGAGTCCTGGAAGCGGTCTGACACGCTGCCAGCTGTCTTTGTCCATCGGATCTGGGAAGACGGAGACGAAAAAGAAAAGAGGGGAGATGATTAAGACTTCCAGCTCGGGTTTACATTTGCGCACACAGTCGACTGAGGAGACAAACACGGCTTTAGGTAAGAAAATTGGAAAGCAAGGAAACAAACTGAAGTCAGTTTATTAAAAAAAATAGCCACAGATATGACCAGCATGGAGGGGAAACGAGGCCAGTTACTGATAGAAACCAGTTGTAGTTACTTTTGCTCAAAAAGCTCAACAAATTTATGGTTTCATTTTAATTTTTTCCCCCAGTTTTCTTGATCCTGCTTTTAAAGAAACACTCAACCCATCCTAACAAACAGCTACAGCAACACAATTATTTCAATCTACATCACAATTTTGGCTTTTGTGCAGCTAAATCAACACAATCCACTGTGATACTATAATGGAAAAATACTGCATCTGCATGAAGAATGTCAAAGCAAGTTTCTCTAAGTTTCATTAAAGCTGAGTGGAAAGGTTACAGGAAACCCAAAATGTGTTCCAAAAAAAACAGCACATGAACATATAATCACTTGGTTTCAGCTTCAAACTAGAGCATCGTGTTTAGCTAAACACCCGTCAGAGACTAAAAGTGAAGCATTTTGAGTACAACTATATTTATGTTTCACCTCTAGGAGATGCACTTAACTCAGGTGAAAAAGAGCCTTAGTTTAAGTTTTGTCTTCGTGCAGATTTCTACATTAGAACGAATGCGGCACAAAATGTTCCGTCCCTGGAGTTGAGCAGCGATCGTGATAACTCTTTTTGGCCGTAATCGTGCTGCCCGACTCTGAGCCAGAGGAGGGCTTCTGGTGTGAAACGTCCATGCTGGAGTTTCACTGCCAAGAGCAGAAAGTAAGAAAAAGAAGTGACTCACGCTGTGAAGATAACTGAGAAATGCTGGGTTTGCATTAACGGCTAATAACACCCGCGGCCGTTATTGGGCAAAAAGGACTTCCTGGAGTCTTGTTGCCATGTGAGGTTGCCAGGCGAACGGCGAAATGAGAGATTTTTTTTCTCCCCGTGTCACAACCATAAGGTGTCATTACACTCTGGCTAATGCACACATTACACAAGTGAGATATACTGTGTTAAGCCTTCAGAGGGGAATGAGAGCATGTTTTGCCTCCACTGTCCAGTTTATAAGCTTAAATTCAGAGATATGAACAGTATTGATCTTTTTATTTACCACCTGGCATGAAAGACAATTCCCCAAATCGACAAACTTCTCCTTTAAAACTAGAAACGTAAAGTGCACTGCTTATTATTATTATTATTATTACTAATGTAGTTGTTATTACTATTATTATTACTACTATTATTATATACTTAATCCCTATCTTTTATATATAAATATAAATATACATATATATATACATATATCTTTTCTATATTCCCCCCATTCTTCATATTCTGTTTTGCACTACTCACCTTGTTTGCACTATTTCTTATATTTATATGTACATTTTTTATTTTTTATTTTTTCCTGTCTCGTATATGTGTACCTCTGTTGAAAGCTGCTATCAACGCTGTGAATTTCTCCACTGTGAGATAAATAAAGGCATATCTTATCTTATCTTATCTTATCTTATCTTAGAACATAAGTAAAACAGAAATAAAGGTCCGTCTAACCTGTTTTGAATAACGGCCTACTTCCCTCTGCGAACAAGGTAAATCCAACCCAGAGGAAGTAAAGGAAACGAGCTTATTTTACGTGTTTCTGTCAAGATTCTGCACTTACAATCGAAGGTTTAAAAATAAAAAAGCGCCGCAGCCTGAAGTGTTGATTTGAAAAAAAAAAAAATCTTCCTGCAACTTCCCTTTTTGCTCCGTTCGGCACCAGACTGACCTCAGCGTGGCCTTCTCGGCATGAGCACCTTTCACTAACTGATGAGACCCAGTTAGCCCGTGGCATTGAGGTGTAATGAAAGGTGAAATAGTGTTACTCTCCAACATGAGGTTGTAATTGACTCTCCATCATCTCCCTCTCCTGTCCTCATTAAAGCATACAGCACGAACAGGTACTGTGACAACTCTGGCCCGCGGGCCACACAGCCAGAACCGCCGAGCATAAAGCTCCATTCAATCCCTCATCCTAAGTAAGCCGCAGATGGACTGGCTTTGCCTGCAGAGCCTCACATATCTCTGTCTAGGCAGGGGAAGCTATGAATTAGAATCCAATATCTCCACACTGTATGGTGATAGCATCATCTTGGATACTGATAACATCCCATTTTGCAGAGATAGCATCAGATGAAACAGGGATATCATTGCATGCAGGCGAGGGGCGATTGGGTGCTATCACACAGATTGCTGCTCTGGCTGCGGGGCTCTAACCATGACGGCTGCAGCTCGGGGTTACGACACTGTGAAGTTTGGTCATTTTCCCAACAAACGGGCAGAAGGTGGAATGAAAGAGTGGGTGGGCTAAAACCTGATAATGGCACCGTCTTCCAGAGGCTTTTTTTTTTTTTTTTTTGGAGCTCCCGGGTAGATGATGACAAGAAGAGGAATTCACACGCAGCGAAAGTTTATCAGAGCAGTTTTTTTTTTTTTTTTTTTTGGAGCTCCCGGGTAGATGATGACAAGAAGAGGAATTCACACGCAGCGAAAGTTTATCAGAGCAGTTTCAGATTCTCTGTTTTGCTCGGGGTGCTACTAGAGTGGTAGAAATAAATTAGCTACCCTGAAATTCAAAGACCGCTTGTGTGTGTGTGTGTTCTCGCTTTCATCGACCTCTTTCGCTGAAAAAAAAAAGACGAAGCCTGTAGTCTAGAGTGTGTTTCTGTCCTCTTCCTGTACACTGTACGGTCTTTAAGTGGATATATTACCATTAAAAATAAATGCCTGTAAATGAACACCGAAAAGGCATCACTTGGCTTGTTTCGAATGCGTCAAGAGACTCAAAAAAAAAAGCCCAAACTCAGCAACTGATTGATGCTAAAGCCCCGCTGTTGGAAAATCTGGCGCCCTATTATTACAGTTAGGGACATGGTGAGTTCAGCAAAACAAGCCCTAAAGTTAAATAAGTTATGAGCATAAATTAGATGGAGCAAAGTTTTTGAATTCTGTGTCACTCTCCCGACTGCGCTCTGGATTCTCCTCATGCAAATACAAAGCAAGCTGGCTTGTGGCGACCTCAGCAGAATTCAATATTCTCCCAGCTTATACCCCCAGTCATTTTCCCTTTGCCTTTTGTGTAAAGAGCTTTGAGTTTTAGGGAAACGCAGTATCAATAAGTGCATTGTTAGAGCGACACTAAGAAGTGGGTATTCAAATAACTCTTTATATTTTCAAAAGGAAAGCGCCCCTGTTTGTTCACAGGGGCAGCATACCGCATTACTGGTGAGCTTTCAACTCCCCCGCCACCACCCCGCCCACGTACCCTCAGGCTACTTTCATTCCTCCACTCCACCCGACTTTTTACATCTGAGCACCTCGGCCCACAGGGGGGAGTCCTGAAGGGTGCCCGGTGAGAACAGTTTGACCCTCTTGGCTCTCCTCGGTGCAATGCAAACGCTCTCGATCTGAGAGGAGCTGCCAGATTGGAGCAATAATTGGTCCTCGTCGTCCGCTGATAACCTGGTTTTTGGCAATTTTTTTTCTGTGCAAACCAGGGAATTGGCCAAACTACCAACAATGTACAGTATGCAACAAAAGGGGGGATGCAATAAGACTTAAATGTCAAATAGTTCAACACTGTTCCACCTTACAGTAGCTGCATTACTTCTAAATTGAACAGGAGAGTTTCTGCACTTCTGGTAAATTAAAAACTAAAGTTCAGATAAAAATACAGAGATTCAAATCTTTTATTCAGTCAGTGCTTCGTATGTCCAGCTTCATATCTGATGACAGACTCAACCCTCCTCGGCATGGAGGTGTTCTGCAGAGATGTTCTGCCATCCTTCAAAGACCAGTTGCTGTTCTTTGCTGGAGGGCTTGTGTTGCTCTGACTTTCTCTTTAAAACACCCCAAAGGCGTTCTATCGGATTCAAGTCAAGCCAACACACTTTGCCAGCTCATAGTTTTTACTTTTTTTTCTTCTTTGGAAACTTTGTCGTGGTTTCGGTGGTGTGTTCTGGATCGAGATCATGTTGAACAATTTGCTCTTCTGCCGAACTTCTGCAGACTAAAAGTCATCTCATCAGGCAGTATTTTGGTTTATCCATAAGAATGCATGATGCCATCTATAAATGAAACCTCCCCAACACTTGGGCACTCATGCAGCTTCATATTATCATGCTTCCACCTCCGTGCTTCACTGTCAGGACGATGCGTTCACTGTGGTGGTCCTGGTCAGGGTCTCACTAAACATGCTGGAGAACATCTGAGCCTAATGGTCTCAATCTCAAAGAGTGTTCTCCTGATATTAGTCAGGATTCTTTCCATGACTTTTAGAAAAGCTGTCTGAAGTCTGCTTTTCAGAGCTAGATGGTAAAAGTAGTGCCCAGTCAGCGGCATCATTTTAGAAAGACGGCTCTGATTAATGCTACTATGGCTTCTTCTATACATCCTCGTCACTGCTGCAACTGCAGGTCCATGTTTTCATTCTGATCTTTTTCCATCTTGGTGAAATTTGTGGTTTGTTTGTAAAGAACTGGTGTAAATGTGTAAATAGGTGTTTAGCTTAACTATGAGCAGAAGAATGAGGGGTGGGAATTAATGAGGCTTTGGCTTCCTCCTGCTCCCTTTCGGACACATGATTTACCATAAATTCTGGACTACAAGCCGCTACTTTTTTCACACGCTTTGAACACTGCGGCACAATGATGCGGCTAATTTGTGGATTTTTACCAATTTGCTTCGAGACGGAAGTGACACTGAGAGCGACAACGAAAGAGAGACTGAGGAAGTGTGTGACGAAGTGATTCTGTTCAATTCCGACACTGAAGAACTTTAGTGGTTTTAGTGCAGGAGGAAGATGAAGATAGCGATCAATGACTTTTCCTGGTAGGCTGCTGTAGTTTTTATTTTCTTAACCAGCCGTGTTACAGGAACTGTTGTGTATGTTACCAGTACGTATTTAATTAAAAGTTTAAAACATCTTTCTGTGTAAATATCTCATGTTACAACGTGGACACCTGCAGCTTATAGACAAGTGCAGCCTGTATATGTACAAAACTGGTTTTCTTTTTAAAGTTAGGTGGTGCGACTTATATTCAGGTGGACTCTATAGTCCGGAAATTATGTTATTTATTCAAATAATGTTTGAGAGTACTTTTTCTCTCTTTTAGATTCAACTATTCATGGAGTGGCAACAGAATGTATGTGGGTGTATATATATATATATATATAAAAATATATATATAATTTGTCTGTCACTCACATGAAGTCTTTTTTTCATATATATTTTTCTCATCTTTTCTTTCTCAATTTTTAAAAATATATTCGAAATGAAGAATTGAAAAAAGTGTATCTGGAACTTTTTTTTACATGGAACCATGATGTAGACATGCAGATAGACCCAGCCCATATTTTGAATACAGAGAAAATTCTAGTATTTAAAGCTATTTTGGAACCATGTTTATACAAAAATGGAAAATAACAGGTGTACTCAAATACTGTCAGTGATCACAGGTATTTACTTTTGTGTACCTCTCAATATAGCTGTTCTAAAGGGTTTGCTTATGAATGCAATTATTGATATATGACACGATTTTGGAACAGTTTGATATTTCAGTGATCCTGCCTAGATTTCTGTTGTACACTGAACCATCCAGCAACAGGAATACATTACCCCTGCCTGTGCCTTGTGATTGTACGCATACATTATTACCATTACGAGTAAATAGAAGCTGGTTTTCACGCTTTATCTCACACTGCTAGGAAACAGAGTTGTCCCCTCACATTTACAATAATCTGCTTTATTAAGAGAAACACATCAAAAAACACACGACGCCACTTAGTTCCACGGAGGGAAAGCCGAGTCAATACAGTAACAACGCCGCTCTCCCTTAAATCAGACATCCCGATAGAAAGATCAACATTTGCTCACATGGAAAGCAGAAGCTCGTCTAGATTAGTATCCGACTGAAAATCCCAGCAGCGTTGGAGACCACACATGCTGCGATGTCACGGCAAGAGCTAATTAAAATGCGCCCAGTGTCTGTTGTTATGCGGCGATCATATGCCGGAGCACGCGTCTTCGGTGAATCTCCCATAATGCCTGCTGTGACGTTTCCCCGCTCCCCAACTACAGACTGGTTTCTAATTGCTTGCCATCTTTTCTTTTAGGCACTGATGGCGGTCTGTGCTGCTCGCTGGTGCAGACAAGTGTGGCTGAGCATGACAAACAAGCGATCACACGACGCAACGGGGGGTCCGGGAGGGCCACAAATTGCGAGCGCACTTACTCCACAGGTCTATATTAGAAAATACTGACCCTCATGAAAATTGGATGATCATACGAAAGGAGGGTTTTTAGTGTCAGAATCAAAGAGGAGACAAGACGCGGAGCTAAAAATACATCAGCTTTTATTTGCTTGTTGTTGGTGCTGCGGCTACAACTCGCTTTCAAGAGCATAAATGACCGTGAGTGCAGTGGATAGGGTGTAGTTTGAGGGAGAACTCTGACATGGGTGCCCCTTCTGATCTTGCGGTTTGTATAGCAAACAGTGTAAAAAAAAAAATAGAAGGTTAAATCATGTTCAAAAAAAAAAAAAAAAGCACCATCTGCAAAAGACACCAGCACTGTAGGCTAACTGTCATGGGAGCATCCAAAACAGATCACATACTCCAATTGGTCTGTATAAAAGCGAAATGTCCCAGGGCCTGAGGTCAGCTTATTTGTACTCGCTGACCCGTGGCGCTGCGAGTTGAATCTAGCCAGCCAATAATTGAAACAAAAAAAAAAGGTGTTTGCAATGTGGTGTAGCTGGAGCCTGTTGGAGCCTGGTACTCAAACAAAGTAGTGTGGACATAATGGATGGAGGCCAGGGCAGAGGAGACGGGGGCAGATGGCTTCATCATCGGGGACTCTTTGATGTCTGTTCATAGCATCAAAGACAATGAACGAGTCTGGAGAACAGCGACCATGAAAGCGCGAGCAGATGAAGTGGGCTATATGTGGCGCTCCGCCGCAGAGTCGACGAGGGTAAGACGAGGCTGGAGACGAAGGCAAGGGCTTCAGGACCGGTTGTATTTAAAGAGCTGATTAAAATCTGGTTTTTTATCTTGTTGACATGTCGTATGCTGTTTTTATTTAGATGCTAGAGGACGCATCATGAGGTAAATAAGTACAACAAACCGAAGAAACCAATTCTGTCGACTTCCTTCCTTTGAATCCGTCTTTAGTTTTAAACAAGTATTGACGAACTGCTTCAATATTAATATATGAAAACATACACCTTCATTAATCTCACAGCGGAGAAATGTGCATTCGTACAGCAGCAAAGATGATTGTGCAAAGAATTATCAGCAGAAATATGAAAATAAACCAGAAATATACATCAGTTTAGATTGTTCCCCATAAACATGGAAATAACGATATTTCACCAATCAGTGCTAATGCATAGATTCTTTCATGAGTAGAAATACTGACAGAGAAGTATTAATAGTGCACAGACTGTATTTATATTGCAAGGATTTGTCCAAAGGTAGTAAAATACTGATATTGATCCTTGTATATATATGTATAACTCCACCTTAACAAACCTTCAGAAAACCCATGTTTCCATCATCTACCTGAGACGACATCAATCAAACTGAAGTGATCTCTATTTTTGTCATTTCTACTGAGTCAGATCCACTCAGCTTCACTTTGATTGATATTATCTCCAACAAAATCTACAAAAATGGAGTCATCTGTTTTTGCAAATGAGCTCCTCACATGTAGAAACGTTGATGCTGGACACAAACCACAGCTTTGAACGTGCCGATGTTGCACCGACAGTCGTGTCAAGCAGCTCAGCAGCGGTTGGTGCACGTTCACGTTGGTGTTTTT
>NW_007578025.1:289515-291668 GCF_000690725.1 Stegastes partitus
GTGGGACATAAAGACGACACGGATGGAACCAGCAGTCAAATACAAAGAAAAAAAGCAGTTAAAAGTTTGTAGACTTTGCTCTAAAATGAGGTTTAGAAATAATTTTCCCCCACATCTTATAATTCTAATTTGCACAGATGCATGATACCACACTCATGTCAGTGCACCAGCATGACTTGTAGTCAAAGTTTGACTATTACAGAACAGGTAATCAACTTTTTAGACCGTTTTATGTCGCAAAAATCTATTTCTGTTGTTTAGTTTGTGGTTGTTAAAAACTTGAAGGTGTAAAAATAATCACAGCCAGTAGAAAAGTTAAAGTCAGAGTTAATTCTGTTACTTAAGTGTACTTAAGTTTTTTTAACATTAAAGATCCATTACATAAATATGTGGAAAGTTCATTTGCAAAAACAGATAAGTCCATTTTTGTAGATTTTCAGAAAACTTTTTTTTTTGCTGTGAGCTTGTCTCAGGTAGACGATGGAAAAGTGGGTTTTCTGAAGGTTTATCTGTTTTTGCAAAGGCACTCTTCATATATGATTTCTTTCAAGTAGAGCTACATGTAAAAAAAACAAAAACAACTTTAAAGTTAAATTAATAGCATATTGTTGCAATTAAAAACCAAAAATACCACTTTTGACACACTATTTTGACTTAAATTTATATAATAAACCCACTAAAACTACTAAAAGCTCCTTTTTTTGCAATTTTAGGCCAAATTATTTGTATAATTCCATCATATTTTTGCTATTTTAATGTATTTAGGCATGTAAATATCCTTTAAAATACATTAAAAAGTAAAAAATTACACGTGATGTGGAAATAAAAGCTGGAAACTGGATTGTAATTATTGCAAATGACTATATTTCTTATAAGATAGTTGTTTTCCATTTGGCGCCCACCATCGTGTGTCCCGTCCAAACCCAAATCTGTACCAAGACGTCATGAAACTTATTTTCTAGCATCTTTAGGACAGTATTTTTTTTGGCATCCCAACAACGTCGCCTCCTTTCTGCACTTTGTCTTTCCTTTACATTCCTCTGTCGCTGCGAGCGCGTCCAGTCTTTAGCTCGGAGCGACGCAGAATCAGCCTCAACAAGTGGCCGGCGTGTCTGGGGACTTGTAGCAGATTGAGTCTCTACTGATGGACTGCTGCTGCACAAACACACAGAAGGAAGCGACGGAGCGTGAAGCGGCGTTGGAGCGTCTTATCGTTTCTCCGGATAGTCCTTCCAGTGACCTCGGCGCCGCACATGTACCAGAAATTTGCCTTAATTTCCCCCTGAGCCGACCAGATGCCAACAAGTCCCAGTTTTCTTGTCCGGCCCACAGTAACACCTTGAAATGCCAAAGCCACGAGGCGGCGGCGGCGGCGGTGGAAAAGCACATATTATATGGTGTGCGGGTGACTGACAGGAACATATATTTATTTGACAATTAAATGGGAAGGCAGGGAAGTGTTGCCGCCGTGTGTGTGTGTGTGTGTGTGTGTGTGGTCGGACGCATGCACGCTTTTATTATTAGAAAGCCTCAGCTTTCTCCTCGGAGGTGGGTGGGCGGACGGCACGAGGCCGACAGAGAGGCCCCACTGCTGCCCGGTTGGACACAATCCAGAGACTCCCATCAGTGGGAAGGCCTGAGGGGGCGTCTGTGTAATTTAAGAAGTGCGCATACTGATAGACAAGTGAGGAATTAAACTGTAGCTAAATCGCCGACCGCGGCCCCATTTACTCTTCGGTGCGGTGGAACAACACCCTTCAATCTACGTAGGATCCCAGGAGCTAGACGCTCTCACGGTCCGGGAGAAAGAGACGGGAATCTGGACAGCAATGGTGGGAAGAAAGAAAAAAAAAGGAAGAAGCCATTTTGTGATTTACTAATGCAGAACTAATTAAGGACATTTACAGTGATCGAGCAGTGTGACTTGGCCCCCTGCGATATGGCGGTCCAGATGGTGAGCGTGGTTTAAGTTACTGTATGGAGGCTGTTCCAGGAAACTAAACCGAGAAAGGATCCCAGCAGATAGAAGACGACGCTTTAAATAAATAAATCCTTGGCACGGGGTTTGGAGAGGACGCTGTAAGAAATGGTTTAAAAAAATAAAATAGAATAAAAATAAATGATAAAATTTCAGAAGCTTGCTGCCAAAAAAA
>NW_007578025.1:292356-293724 GCF_000690725.1 Stegastes partitus
GTCATTTTACTGACACATGCTGATGAGGTCGATGCAGAGGTGGCCGGTCTCTGTGTTTTTTGCTTTCATTAGGTCACCTACCATTATAAAACATGGAGGACACCTGAACCGATGACTGAAGGACCCTGAGGATGAACTGCAGCAGTAATAATAACTGTGACTGAACACCGTCACATCTGAAGTGGCTGCTATTTACAGTTCAGTAAGTCAAACATATGAGGTGAACCTCCTCCAATCCTCCCCAACATCACAGCTCCTAAAACGACAGATTAAAGCTCCTGAACCAGCCTGACTGGATGCATGAGTAAGATCAGGAAGAAAAGCCCAGAGGTTTCCATGTGCGAGTGTCAGAAAACCTAAAGTTGATACAGAACCAGAGCAGCGAGCCTTTGAAGTCGTGAGATTTTTGTCTGCCTAATTTTTCACGTACAATAGCTTTTGTATTTTTAATGAAGCCACGTTAACGCGTTCCCCTCAAACTTTTTCAGACGTACAGCTTTTCCAATGACGGGTCCAAATCTCACACTTTCTTTTTTTTTATCCGTGTCACTTTTTTTTCAGACTGACTTCATCAGCTAAGTCTCTGACTATTAATCCTTAGGGGGGGAAAGAAAACACTACTTTCCAGCATTAAGGATTATCAGGCAAACCAGGCAAGATGGAAGGTACAAACACATCTTCACACATGTTCCATACATGTTTAGAGCTGACGTACTCATCATGGTTCTAATTCCTTCAATATCTGAATATATTGGAAAGTCACAGAAGGAGCTGTGTCTAGAAGATGATCCTGGTATTAAACGGAGGTAAAAATGAGACCTTCAACTGTCTAGAACTTGTTCTGACCAACCACCATCACACACAAGCCTTGAAAGTTTTACCCAGAATGCACTTTGTCAAGTTTTCTCTGGTGAATTATTAGAAAACAGACAAGACATCCAGGGTACCGATGATTGTTTCTGTGACTATCAGGCATCAAACTGCTGCAGTTCAGCTTTTGTAAAGATGATGCATCCCATAATATATTTTTTGGGCTAGAGATTGACAGAATGGGGAGAGACCTGCAGCAAAGGGTCGTGAGCGGGAGTCGAACCCACGACTGCTGCATCTGGGAGCTACAGCCCCTGTTCATGGGTCGCTCGGTTTAAACAGGTGAGCTATAGAGGCGCCCTACATCCCATAATATTGATGCTAAAAGCTGGTTATAGACATAGACTGTATAAAAGATGGACGTAGCAACCGGCCCTGAAAAATTAAGCCAACCCGGAAGTGTCAAAAACCTGCAATATCACTACGTCCTCTAGCTGCTGGCTCCACAAAGCCCTGGCTCCCATAGACTGGAACTGGAAAAGAAGTGATCACAGATCA
>NW_007578025.1:295900-304917 GCF_000690725.1 Stegastes partitus
ATAACGAAGCAGTCAGCTGGACTTAAACGAGCAGTCGTCTGGTTGGCGTGCAGCCGGCGGGCGCTTATGGAGAACATGAATGTGTAAAAACACTGTTTCCTCCACAATAATCAAAGATGCACTGAAACCTTTTCAATTACTTTCTCCCCCACATATGCTCCTTAAAGATGAAAAAAAAAAAACTCAATTAAAATGTGGAACTTTGGGGCAGAGAGAGAAAGAGATTTAGAACACGTTCCGAGGATTAATATTTAATTCTAATGAAAAGATGAGCTGCTGTTGCCGTATTAACTCGCCGGTCCGATGAGGTCGCGTACATTTTTCCCACCAAACATCACAGAAAGCAGCCGTGGGTCCGCCGCCTCCTCAGATAACCTGCTCGGCTTCCTAAACCGAGCTGCCCTCCGGTCCCACGACGCCGACCGGAGGCGGGGGGGACGGGACAAAGCTGACACATCCCAAAAGTCCGCAGAGATTCAGCCGAGACCGCCGAGGGGATCTGCATGAGTCTCATAATGACTCGGTTTCAAAGGCCTCTCCTGCCATCGCCATGCAGAGCGTTTGATCTCCCAACACTCTCCCCTCATCCCTCCCCTTCGCTCTGCTCTCCCAAAAAAAATAAAATAAAAATCCCCAATTAGGAGGAAAGACAGCGACGATGATGAGGAAGCAGATGAAACCGGCTCATTTAAGAGGCCTCACCTTTTCAATTGAAATATAAAAATCAATACGCTCCTTTTTCCGGCTTCCAGAGGGCAGGAGAACAAACCAACGGCGGCCCCTCTGTCCATCGATCAAAAGGAGGGAATCATATTAATTAATGTAAATGAGCTCAGGCCGTTGCGGAGATAGGGGCTGGATCCTGTGTAATTTGTGTTATCGAGCGTAATTGGAAACAACAGGAGATAAACGTTTGAAAGGTTAGCAAATCCTGCCAGGTTGATGCAGAACGTGACGGTCCAGCGAGTTCTTCAGTCCAACTGAGGGAGTTTTCTTATTTCTATATATTTTTTTCAGGATACTGATGATGAAAAAACCAACAGGATGAATCACAGCCTGTTTTCTTCAGAAGAAAAAAAGGTGGAAGGTTTTTTTTCTAATTAGTTCAAATCACAACAGTAAATCAGCGAGCGAGAGACGCTTCAGATGCATGACCCAGAGTGCTTTTCTTTTCTTTCTTTTTCCTCCACCGTGGCCTGTTTCTCACTCATTACATTTTTTGTTTTGGCAGATGTTTCTGCTGTTTTGTTCCGGCGTCCTCATTAGGACTCGGAAGCTTTCATCATCAACATGCAGGTGCACAGTGCAACCTAAAGCATCAATAATTAAAGGATTGAACTTTTAAGCTGGTTTAGAGCTGAAGTATGCGGAAATGACCGCCTTTAGTTGGCTTCTGTCGGAGTGGATGGAAAAAGGTCTTACCTGAGGTCGAGGATGCCCCGACACCAGACAGGTGAGCTCCAGGGTTTCTCCTTCCCGGATGGTGTAGACTCTCTCGGTGTGCCTCTCCTCCTCCACGTTGCAGGCGTGCCCTGAGTGTATAATGCGAACCGTCGGAGGCGCTGCGGAGGAAAACGAGACAGAGCGGAGAGCCGGCGTTAGCATTCCAGTCGCTTCCGAAGGAATGAGTAGGTTTAGCGCGCTAGATGGTGTATTGATTAAAAGGTTGTCTCGCTTACAACCAGCTTTGTGCGCACATTCGCACAAGTAAACCGGAGGTATTTGTAGCGGGGAGGATTGACACATATTTTACCTTTTACAGCGTTCCCTTTGGCATAGCTTTGTTTAAGTCTCTCGAACACAAGTCGAGGAAAGTTGCTGTCGGAAAGCGAATCGCTGCCTCTCTGCAGCAGCACTTTGATAATCATGTGGTGCTAACATGGTTGGTGGTTTAAAGACCTCCTCCAGGGAAAATCAACTTCTTTACCGTGTTAATGAGTCCATATGGTGTGGGTTTACAAGCTGGAGGACACGTCATGAGTGAAATGGGCTGCAAACGCCAGAACCCCACCTTGAAACCCCCAAAATGCAGATTCAGATTTCCAGGTTTTTAACAAACCTAAAGAGTGAATCCTGTCAGCCTGCTGGATGAATGCTCTTCTTCAGGATCAGTTTCTGGTTTGGCTAAATAACTTCAATATTACAACTGGGTATTGTGTTGTGTTCGAGCAAAATTGTGGGTGAGCTGGTGTGCTGGAGCTGCAGCGAGGTGGGTGGAGATGGAAGCAGGAAGCTCCGGTGTCGTTGCATATATTTTATTCTAGAAAGACAAAAAAAACCTCTTCTAAATATGTAGCTTTGATACCCAGAGATGATGTTTAGAGGTTTAATCAACGACCACAGAGGCTCTTCTAAAAGACAAACAAACAAACAAACAGGGTAGGATGTGTTTTTTAACTAAATAAATACACACAACATTTAATTAGTGCATGCAAAAGTAGGTGACGTTCCTTGTTTTGCACTACAAAGCGAACCTTTACCCACCACCCTGAGCAACCGCTGGCAGTTTGATGTCTCTTAAAGTCGCACAAATCACAAAGGAACACAAAAAAACCACCCAAAATACACTGACAACACTTACTGCAGTAGGTTTTCTGTTGCATATATATGTTGGTTTATATCTGGAATTAGGGCTGAATGATTTTGACAGAACACAAAACGACTTTTAAAAAAATTTAGCACCAAAATAATCATATTTAAACAACCACAGCTCTACTTTCACTCACACGTTGTGCTACGTTCCTGCTCGTAGACAGATATCTCCATCACAGTAACACATAAATAGTCTTCAGAGCATCTCCTAGAAGCTAGATAAAAAATTAAATTGCACCCAAAGCTTGCTTGACAGAAGCTT
This sequence comes from Stegastes partitus, assembly GCF_000690725.1. NCBI lineage: Eukaryota > Metazoa > Chordata > Actinopteri > Pomacentridae > Stegastes > Stegastes partitus. Next base: position 298,755 of record NW_007578025.1, read on the forward strand.
TAATTTACTGATGTTCCTTAAACGCCTCATACAGCAGAAGCCAGTGCACAGAGAAGCTTCTAGTCTCCACTCAGTTACTGCAGCACAGAAGCTGTGTGAGTGAAATAAAGTGTCGTAACGTAAGTCAGAACAAGTGATTTTACCTCCGTGGACTGTTTCCTGTGAGAGCTGTGACGTCAAACCGATCTTAGACGTACTCACAGACATAAAACTTCTAAAAAAAAACCCAACAGATGGGGCTTTTGATTCACCCGATGCCACCTCAGGAGCATCCTGATGGCTCACCAGAGGCGACGCTCCGTTTTCTTTCTCGATTTATTTGTAATATTACATCGCAGACTTTTTCCCACCTCGGCTCAGGGAAAGAAACGGGAACAGACTCGTCGGGAACAGGAGCCGACACGGCAGCCGTGGCAGAGGAAGTCAACAGCGCTCGCATCTGAACCGAACCGACACTCCGTTTGTGTCTTAACCAAATTAGGCAGCGTGGAGTAAATGACCGACTGTAAACCGCTGATGGCAGGCGACAAAACAAGTGATTCTCCCTCCTCCCGTCCTCGCTATCAGATGTCAGAATTCATTTACAGCTCAGCGTAATTACATGCCAGAAGGGTTTCATTACAAATTCTTATATAAACAAGTTCACTCGCACAACAACAAAAAGAGAGAATCACTCGGTAATATTCTGAAAAACAACCCAAAAAGTTTAAATTTAAGATGTAAATACCTCCCAGCAGCTGTCAATGTAAGCTGCCATTACACCATATGGATGGATTTAAACTGGTGCTTATCTGGGAACATTGGTTTGACTAATACGATCACATCAAGGGAATAAAATTGCCAGAAACTGTGATGTGGGAATATTTTTGCAGTGAATTATTCAATGCTTGTGGGACGTTCAAGAGCGGGACACAAGTGTTGGGGGTTAAAGCAAACAGAGGAAGGCGTCATCCGAGGTGAAAAAAAGAAGATTACGAAATAGTTGCATGTAAACGACCCCTGACAATACAAGCATCTGTTAAGCATCTATTCCTCTCCAACTTACATGATTAGTGAAGAGGTTTGAGGATGAGATGATTTAGAGAGCGGATATGATTAGGAGGAGGAGGAGTACAAAATGGGGAGAAAAAAAGAAAAAGAGAAAAATCCAGCAGAAATCAGACTGTGGTTGAGCTTTCATGTTGGAGGAGCAGCTTCCTGTGTGGCCCCGGCAGCAGCAGCACCACCTCCGTCCAGGCTGCGATGCTAATGAGCAGCGCGGCGTCGGGGAGGAGGAGCGTCACCGCGCTGGGAGCCGGAGAGCATCCTTAGCTAAGCGCTGATAGCAGCTCATTCAGCTTGTTAGCCTAATGTCCTGCCCTCCTCGGTGCAGACTGATGGATGCTAACCGGCTACTCATAAAGCCAGGGCCTCCACTCGCCCTCCTCTCCCTCTTTGGAGTGATGAATTCCATAGGGGAGGAATCAGGGCTTGAGGAATAGCGTGAGGAAGCTTCACGCACCACTTAAAACAAAAAAAAAGAAGAAGAGCTTAGAAACAAGACCCCAGGGCGCACCGGGGCGAACAAAGTCCTAATGCCATTTACTCCAGTGTCTGTGCAGCATTAGCATCAGTCCTGGAGGGGAAAGCCAGGAAACACCCGCAATTAATGATCTTCAACTGCATTTACCGCAGTGACACATTAACACACTGTTGTTCTTTATGCGGCGCCGAGCTCGCAGCCACGAATAAGTCTCCGTCGAGCGTCCGTAACGAGCGCCGCGACGTTCAGCTACGAACCGCTCGGCCTGAAGCGGGAGCTAGAAATCATTACCGCCTGTTTGTTTTCATTCGGTAACCACCCATAAAATATTCAGGAACGATATCTAAGGATGGACAATGAGACATTAATGCGGCGGGATTTAGGCAGCGTGAAGAGAGATGTCAGAGCGCTGACAGGTCGGGAGATAAAAAGATGTCCGGGCTGAGGGGATCCGGGTGATAGACAAAAGCTTTGAACACATCACAGCGGGCCAGAAGCAGCTGCTTATATCCCCCAAACATCTCAACTACATCCAGTTCATTACGTCTACGCTTTCTCTTCTGTCTCCTCCGACTTCTCGCATGTCTTAAATGGAGAATAATAACTTTGGCCCTCTAATGGAGCCCCGTCATTTAAACGCAACAGGCTGGAAAATTTTAATAAATTAGTTTATTCTACTGCAGATCAGTGTAATTGAGATTTAAATCGAGATGGTATGAAATACGTATGACGATATACTTTAAAAAAAGTACTTTTCACGACATGTTTCGAGGTAAACAGTTAAATTATGTCGTATTCACATGATATTTAACTACTTAATGTGTATTAAAGTCATTAATGTGACTAGTTTTTGTTTCTACACAATTTAACAGCTGATCCAACTCAAGCAGCATTAATTTGGACCAACAGAATTGAAATAAATGCATTTAATTCAGTGGAAATACTCTAAATTGGCTTATTTTGGCAGATACGGGGAGTGAAAAAGGTGTCGCACTTTATTTTATCTGCTTGTCGCTGAAAAAGGCAAACGTTTCTAAAGTGTTGTCACATCGTGTTGTGATGCGTCTTTCCAGTTGCATCAAGCGTCTGTCTGTTTGTGGGCCAAAAAAGAAACGACATCACAGTAATCGGTCCTTTTTTTTAATATATTTATTTATTCTGACTGCTTCAATTTCATATAAATTCTCCAATAGCGGAGAAAGCAAAGAACTGCCAAGCTAAGGCTCAACCCCGGCAATTTATTATAACTTAATCCACTTTGAATTTTCATCCAATTCAGCGCTGCCCCGCGCCAAAAAATCAGAAAGTAAATTTAATAGACGTACTGTATAATGCTCCATACTGGATTTGAAAGCAGTTTTCAGTAAAACACAAACTCTGCTCGAGGCATTTTTTTTCCACGAAACAAAATATCGTCAAAGTTCTTAAATATTTCATCTCGACTTCCCTTCGTATTTCTTTGCTCGTCGTCGCTGCTTTTGTTGGAACGTTGTTGAGGTTCTTTGCTGCATCGCTGCCACCGATTTTAAAAATAAATCAGTAAATATTAGACGCGGGGTCGATGTTCGTGCTTGTATTTGAAGGGCTGTTTGTCAGACTTTTTGCTACGTGAACATCGAGTCCAAATGAATTTACAACAACAATATTATCACAAGACGATCTTAAAAACAACAAATAAATAAATAATGCTAATAATCTAATCCGGTGTTTTATTTCTTCTGTAACATCAATCTAAATCAGCTGGATTATTTAACACAGATGTGTGTTATTAGCATAACGTCGATGTTTTCAGATTTTAATCATCGCGGTTATGTGCGCGGAAACAGAGTCGATTGACCCGAGAATGTATTCCACCTTCATTGGTCAGTCGATGTGAAAATCAATCAGCGATGGATGGATGGATAAATACAGGTCCATCCGTGATGTAGATAAATAGACAGATAGATATCCAGACGTCCCTACAGTCTCTATTATTTCATCTATCGTGGATGAAAAATGATGGAAAGATAAATAGTTATCTATAAATCGACCTTTTCATTGATAGATGTTTGATCGTCTCCACCCGCCTCTAGTTTATGAAAGTTCAGACCGACTTTTCCAGCAACTTTCTACGACTAAACATCTGTTTGTGACAACAAACCTGCACAGAACATTTCACTTCCTGTTCAGTTATAGAGTAGAGGAAGTGTTTTAAGAAAAAAATGAATAACTTCTTTGATCTTCTTGAATTTAGCTACTTCTTTGACCGTAAACTCTCCGGTTGGGGACGAATCGAGACATTTGCAGCGTCAACTCGGGCTTTTGTCAAACACTGATTTACATTTTCAACATTTTCTGACATTTTACAAACCAAACAAGTGGTCGATGCGCTGAGAAAATACTGAATGCACTGAATCAACAGTAAGAAGAATCATTAGATCCAGCCTTTGCACGGTATTACACACCGCTCCATAGTCGAATCTATATGAAGACGTGTTTTGTGTTGTGTTTTTTGTATGTTTTTGTATTTTTTCTTCAGAAATATAAGTAGAAATTAGCAGAAAATGGTAAAAAAGAAAGTATTAGTCACTACTTTTATGCATCTAGTTTAAATTTCTTTGCTAAAAATGTATTAAAAATATAAATATTCATGTAAAATGTGGGTTGATGCACACAGTAGTCGCCCTTAACTTGATCAATTATCAGTTTGGTCGGTTATCAGATCTGATGTTTGGCAGGTAAGATAAGTTTATTCAGGGATTTTAACACAAAGATTTAAATTTTAACTGCAAATGAAAATGAAATGAAATGAAATGAAAATGAAATGAAATGAAAAATACTTTATTTATCCCAGAAGGGAAATTCAATCTTGTAAAAGCTCACTTTTTATTTTTATTTTTTTAAATCAATATAACATATATTTCTTTTTATAACATATATAAAAGACAAATGCATCTCTGTCCAGCCTACGTGATTATTAATAACCTATATGGGAATCGGTCAACCGCTAGCAGCCTCGGCGTCGCGGTAAAAAAGTTACAGGAGCATGTTTGAGGACAATTAATCAACATTCAAGTTTGCTGAAGCTCCCTCTTCTCCTCTGTCATTACAAGGTTACATCCCTCCAGAGCAAAATTACAAGCTGTTAAATGAGTGAGCGATCATGTATGTTGAGCAGCAGAGCAGAGGTCATTCGGAAGCAATGAGCTGAAAAAAACGGTTCTGCTGGTGGCAGATTTGGATGCTAATTAGATGTTTTCTTTTTCTTTTTTTTCTGATCTTGTGTGTAGTTGGGGGAATTGGCATTGGCTTAAGAAGCACATCTGCCACTCAGGCTGATGTGATGAGTGCAAAACAGTGGAAGGAAAAAAAAATAAAAAAATCTATGCTAAACATCGAGCCGATCTTTACTAATGCAGAGTTATTCTGCTTGTTTATTTGCTCGGCGTGTGATTAAACAGCGCCGTCGCCGATGTCGAGCAAATGTCGTGGCGAACCTGTGGGTTACAGTTTTGCATAAATGTGCATTTCAGCCTGTAGTGTCACTCCCTCTCACTTCCACATCCACCCAGCCATCTGCAGCCGCACACACCCAAACTGTTTCCACACACAGCTTCCTGATAATAAAAAAAAGAAAAGGCAGCAGAGGACCTGCGGGCTAGAAACAGGAGTCTCAGATGTGCATCTCCCCTTTTTTCATTTCATTATCTCATTTCCATAACAGTGACATCATTTTCCTCCCTCCTCCTCTGCAGAAACACACAAGAGAGGAGGTGGGAGGAGGAGGAGAAGATATCGCCTGTGCACATACATTTGTGCGATGTTAGTTTAGCGCTTCCTCCTTCATCCTACGTGCATGTGTGCGGGCTAAAGCGTGCATCATGTCGTCGTGCGGCGAGCGAGCGAGCGAGCAGCTCCCAGCAGAGCGCCGAACCCTTTCCTCGGCTTCAGTCGGAGGAGATGGAGACAGGTTTATCCACTAACACCGATGGAGATTAAATTGGATTTGGCTAAAAGCGGCCTTGTCACCGCAGCTCTGGAGTGCCTGAGTGGCAGAGGGGGTTCTTGGCAAACAGGCACAGACTCTAAATTTGACAAACAAATGAATGTGGAGGAAAAAGAAGGAAGAAAAAAAAACACAACTCCAACAGCTGGGGCTCGTTGTCGCTGCGGGCTTAATGTCCTCAGACCAACCCCCGAGGACCACTAACCGTATCCTGCTAGTTTTCTGGCTCCGTAATCACCTTCTCAGAACGGCGGCGGCAAATAGAGGAAAACAGGCCGAGAGTGAGGAGAAAAAAACCAGATGCAATATGCACACGGCGACAATTTTACAAAAAAAATGATTGTTTTTGTTATCGCATAAAGTCATTATAGTGTTTCCAGGACGAACAGAAATAAACTTGGGTTGGTTATAAAAACAGGACGGCGGGGAAACAAGTCCATTTCAGCCGCGTGATAACGCCGCACGATGCCGACATGAAAAGCGGAGCGATAACACGGAAGCAAGTTCGGGTTTGTCGTAAAAAGATTATGGGTTTGACATTAAAGAACTTAAGTTTAACGTATAAATCCTGTATTTTATGAGAGTAATGAACTCGTGTTTGACCCCATTGTTCTGCTTTTTAAGTTTCTTCACGAGAAAAGTCATAAAAACAAACT
>NW_007578025.1:306047-307443 GCF_000690725.1 Stegastes partitus
GTTTGGTCTGGAGACAACTTCCTTCTATTCATTGTACCTCTGTGTGTGAATTAAAAAAAACTCTGAGTAAGAAGTACAGAAAGGTTATACAGTCTGCAAACGGACTCAGTAACATCAGTGGCTCAACAAATGAACGTTCGCTAACATTAGCTGACATTAACGACTAAGTGAGTGTATTAGAATAAGTAGATATATCTGTACATGTATGGAATTAACTCTTTATTTTTAGGAGGAATACGAGGTCTGTGGTCTCAACATGACCTTTTATGTTACAGTCAAATATTTTTGCAGAACCTCTGTGATGAAAATCAATGATTATTATGTCTACATGGTGTTTTTTTTAATTTTTATTAATGCTAGAGCAAACATGGCTGAACATCTCCACCTTGAAGCTACAGGTGGAGAAAGAGGCGGTGACTTCAATGCAGGAAAAGATTAATTTCAATTTCTAATTAATAAATATGTAACTTTGATACACAGAAATGATTTCTAGGGGTTTAGTTTATTTATTTTTTGGTTATTTTTGGGCAGCAAAAAGTTCACTGTTGCTAAATGCTAAAGCAGAATTAGCATCGACTGAATCTCGTGCTCTTGCTAAATGTTTAGTTTTATGGCTTTTTGAGAACTAAATGCTCCACTTATACTCACCAGCGACTGTGTTTGGTGTTGCCGTTGGAAACCAGGTTGAATGTGAAGTCAAAGGCTGCAGCAGCAAAATAATAAGCGGAAAGACTGTTTGCATAAAAACTAGTGCTAAATGTGTGAAAACGGGATAAATATTAGGAAGGCAGCCACTTGATTTAATTAGTTTTACAGTTTTATCGTCACGCTCGACGACATTTCAGAGGAAAATCTTGCACTTTTTTGCTCCGCTACGTTTATCTGGCTGCTTTAGTTATTTTTAAAATGCAGATTTAAGTCGCCGTTTTTCATACAAACAGTGCTTTCCAGGAACAATTCTCATCATGAATGAACCTAACAAAGTTTAAAAATGAGCCTTCATTGCTCCGTAGTTTTACCGACGGTGTGATTTTACCAGAAATTTACATATAAGGGATTAAAGCCCTACATTAATTATATAAAATAAAACTCTACCTGACTATAATTCGTATTAAAGCTGAGACCCTACAGTGTCATTAATTATGGAGAATAATCTAACTAATTTAATAATAAAGCTGAGACCCTTCTGGATTATTAATCAGGGAGCTTAACCTAACTAATTTAAAGCTCAGACATTTTGCTAATAATTATGGAGATTAAGCCGACTAATTGTGAAGCGAAGTCGTGACCCTTAAAACGTGAAAACCCATGAACTCCCTGGATCCCCTTTGAACGAGATTTTTTATTGTTTTAGAGTAAAATATATTATTAAAAATGCATCTTCTTCTTCCAACAC
>NW_007578025.1:308252-315961 GCF_000690725.1 Stegastes partitus
ATAAATTGGACACCACTTGTGGAATATTTCACCTGTAATTTCTCGACTTTCTGCTTTTTGAGGGTCGTTTTATGATGATGAAACAGAAATAGGTGAAGGTGAGAACATGACATAACAGAAGAAATGCATAAAAAAGTAGAAAAGCAACAAGATACCAGTACAACAGTGACATAACATTAGTAAGATAAAAAACAAAGAGGCGAGAATCGAAAAGTAGAACGCAATGCTGGCAACTCTACCGGGGTAATATCGCACATGATAATGAAATATTGCACCTGAAAATGAGATGAAAACGAAATATTGCTCATGTAATCTAAATGCAATGAAATGTTGGATGCATGACGCCAACCTGACATGCTACACGAAAGCACTTTGCAGGCTAAAACATGCCTCCTCATGACACCACGCTGGAAAAAGCAGTCAAAAAAAAGAAGTCAAAAATATTCCTGGAAACTGTGTAGAGGTAAAAATTTAATCATCGTTTATTGTAAGGATGTGTTTGGTGGAAATATAGACCGGATTAGGGCTAGCCTATGTGTTTTAAATGGGATTAGTCAGCAGCAGACTGCCAATCTCTGCTTTCTGTCTGCCGGTTTCAGCTGCTGCCATCTTCAGTTAAGTGAAGCTGCAAACTACTGTCAAAACCGCACACATGCTTTTATTTCAATAAATGTTCCAGTGAACACAATATCTCACCAAAAATGTGAGATTTATCTGCTGTCCCTGTTTATAAAAATGATAAAAAGTAGTTCAAACCTGCAGCAGCTCCAACAGCAACCTGCTGCTGCTGCTTCACTGTGAACATCAAACTACATTTCGCTGCTGTACTTTCACTGAACTTTTCCTTGTAATGGAGTATTTGTACTTTGCCGTATTTTCCCTTCAGTAAATAATCTGAATACTTCCTCCGTGGCTGGATTTATTGTTATCAACATATCGATCGGTGCAGCTTTACCATCGACGACAAACAGCTCTCTGATATTAATTACACAGCAGCTGTATGGCAGTAATTACAGAACCGGAGCTTCCCAAACCTGTAACGGTGATACTGAATCATTCAGCACATCAATATTAGATTTGAGTCGTGTTCAAATCCTCTCAGGTGATGCACAACACTGCCATTGGTGATATATCTGTATCGCTCAGTGGATTTTACCTTTGAGACTGAGTAAACATGCTCCGCTGCCAAAGGCGCCGCACGTTGGATCCTATTATTTTTCCAGTGCTTCTCCTCGTGCCTTTAGAAAGTGTGAGCTTACACTCCACCCAGGCCTTCCTGCTGTATAATTGAGAAGCAACTCATCCGTGGGGTCATCCATGTGTGTAAGGCCTTGAAATGGTTTGCCAGCAGCACATGCATATTATTACATCAGGGCTTGTCAGAGCGTATTGATTACACACTGTAATGCACTCGCATGCAGTCCTCAGACCTGCACTGTTATTGTAAATGAGACTCCGTATAGATCCGGCTTCGCGCTATCAGCACGGATCATCTATCACGCGGTGTGGCCCCGAGAATGGCGCAAAAAGAAAACACTCCACGTTTTGTCCGGCGCGGCAGAAAGAAGAAGACAGATTAAAATCAAGACAGATCAGTTAAGTGGCGGTTCTTTTTTTTTGTGGATACTTGAGTTGAAACAGCTCATTAACGCTGGAGGAGGATCCACTCGTCCACGCGTTCGACATACACGGGTCACAAAAAGAGCACAAAACAAACAGCTGAGGCCCACCGAGCTTCTATTTATAGCCGCAGACATATACACCCATAAACACAATTATTCAAACACATGCACTCCAAAATTAGGCCAATGTGAACCTGCCAAAGCCCTGCTGAGATGGAAGGAGAGAGGGAGGCAGAAAAAAAAAAAGAAGAGAGAGATGACTATGGAGTGTGAAGGTAGCGAGATTTAGAGGACAGATTCATCTTGGCTCCCGTATTATGACAGTCCACAGCAGGGGTTATGGAGCCTGACTGCATACAGCTGCATCCATTATGTTCATGCAAGCTTTCTGTCATGCGAGTCGTCTCGAGGAAGCGACACAAACGCTTCTGATGCATGACTTCGAAACTCGATTAGCGTGAGATGCTTGTTTTTTTTTTTATTTTGACTCCAAACCAAACACCGGCGCTGTTCACTTCCTCTGTCCGTGGTGCTGAAACTCCCGGCAGCTCTGCAGAGAGAGCCGGCCGTAAAAATAAAAAAATGCAGCTGTGAGGAAAGGTTGCCTAATGTAACGCAATGCAATGTTTTATTTAGCGCATGCATACATCTAATAAAAATCCACCATCTTCAATTCGCTGCTCCGGAGTCTGGTTAAACGTAGCAGCAGCAGTATGGAGGAGAGAATTCCCTTTTGATCTGATTCCTACTACGAGCAGTTGCATTGGAATGCATTATTTAAAGTGATGCTGAATTAAAATCACAATTTGAAACGGAGCAATTAGCAAATTGCAAATGGCGCAGTTAAGGATATGCAACATCCATCCATCCATCCATCCATCCATTATCTAAACACCGCTTAATCCTCACCAGGGTCATGGGGGGCTGGAGTCTATCCCAGCTGACTCAGGGTGAAGGCAGGTTCACCTGGACAGGTAACCAGTCTATCACAGGGCTACACTTAGAGACAGACAACCAAGCACACTCACATTCACACCTACGGACAATTTAGAATCACCAATTAACCTCAACATGTTTTTGGACTGTTGGAGGAAGCTGGAGAACCCAGAGAGAACCCACGCTGCACGGGGAGAACATGGAGACTCCAGAAAGAACTGCCCCCAACGGGACGCGAACTGGCAACCTTCTTGCTGCGAGGCAACAGTGCTACCAACTGTACCACCCTGCAGCCCGGATATGCAACATGTCTGATGTAAATTCATACAAATTTGGATGTTTAAAATCTATCACATGGAGAAAATTGAGGCAAAAATCTGTCCGAAAAATCACGAGTACATATTTTCCAAGTCATCCTGAAACAATGAGTCAAAAGGAAATGAATCAGTGATGACTTTGATGAGTTAGTTGGTAGTTTCTAAGAGAAATTGCCAAACTTCTTGCATCACATCTGTGCAGATTCTCGGTCATCCGGCTCGTAGTAACCCTGAATTTTTACTCTTCACCTCTAATCCAAGAGGCTCCTTCACTTCCCCGGAAACTGCAAGATTTCCGCAAGGTAGGTCTTATAATGTCCCATAAATCATCACCTGTCTTGTCTCTTCAGTTCCTGTCCTCATTTGTCACCTGCTCACCTTCCTCCGGTCGGTTCTGATCCCGGCCATCCTCATATATAGTTCACACTCTCCACTCTCTCTTGGCTTTCTTTGCATTTTTCATGTGTGAGTTTCAGCGGTTTCTGACTCGGCTCTGTTCTTTGGGAGGTTTTTTTTCGATTTTTTTCGCTGCGCTCTGCCTGGATTTGTTTGCTTGTTTCTGGACTGTCTGTCTGTGTTTGACCACCTGCACAGCCGGTGAAGACTTTGCCCTTTTGACTTTTGCGTCATGTCCTGAGTGTTTCTCTGCATCCGAATCTCGGGTCTACCGACAAACATTAAAGGTCTGCGATGATACTAAATCGTCTGAAATGTTTAAACAGCCAAAACAAGGAGGTTGAAGGCGAATGATGGGTCTTTTTTTCACCATTTAAACGGCAAAGAATGGCTAGATTGATTGAGGAAATGATGAGCAGGTTATTCGATGATATAGTTGCACAGATGATGGTTAAGGTCAACATGAAACCATCGTGTTCACGTCACTATCATGCATGGACAGCCTTCGTCAAGCTTTGGAAGATGACTGGGAACTTTTTAGTATTGCAGGAAAGTACTGCAACTTGTAGCACATAGGGTTTTTTTTTTCATGATTTTTTTGGTTTTAACACCATCGAAACAAAAACAACAAACTGTTTTTGGTTCAAGATGATGTCGACTGACAAGATACGATGCAGTTTCACGACGGAAATATTCAACCGCAGCGCTAAAGACGCATCTTCTATCATTAAACAACATCTTAACAGGGTAAAAACTTAATTTCCACGTGAGGAATTATGTAAGAAATGCTTGGAAGATGCTTTTGTTGTTCTTGGAAAAGCATGGAAGCGCTTTGAATCAAACCGGTATCGTATGTTGTAGAAACCCACAAAAAACACCAACACAGCGCTCAACTCCGTGGAATTCAGAGCAGCTAAAACAAACACGGATAGTCAGATAACAGCTTGGTTTGAAAATCGTTTGAACGTCTCAGGTGGAGCAGTTTTCTCATTTCGGCTGGTGAGCGTGTACATTTGTAAAGCACGGGTCAGTCTGCAGCTGCATCACGACGTCGAGTTGGCACAATAACACAACCTACGTCCGCTACACCTGATGTTCTCTGCAGTCAGGTGGAACAAATACGTGCAAACGTCCGCGATCAGCCAAAACGAGCTGGAAAATATCTGCATGTTGGACATAAATGCATCACTACTTCTTACTTTTTTTTGTTGTTTTTCATGTAACTGATATTGCTAATGCTGGTTCTGTATTAACTGCTGCAGTGCACAACATGATGACTCTGAAAGGAGCTGCGCTGAGTTTAATGGAGTTGTTGCTGTTATTACTCATGCCTGAGCTTTTCTTTTGATTTCCACCAACATATGATGAAATAAGAGTTTAATTTAAAACATAAGAGCTACGTATCTGCTTAGTTACTCTTGCAGACCTCCTTGAATGACAATCAAGTTTAACATGTCCCTTTATTTCTATTTATTGGCTAGAAAACCCCATTATGAGTACAAGATGTCCACCTTGACGCTGCAGTGACAGTTTCGAAAACAAAAATTCAGTCTTCTGGGGTTTCATACGTAGCAAACCCTTCCAGGATGGGGTTTTCTGTATCATTATCCTTCTTTAATGTCTGTTTCTAGCTTGTAAATGTATGACTGAATCGAGTTTTACAGTGTTTGAGCAGAGTTGTAGGTGAGCTGGTGTGCTGAGCTGCAATGCAACAGCTACATCTGAGCTCCTTCTGTGGTGAAAAGAGATTATTTTCATGGAGAAAAACGTCTAAACATGCACCTTTCAAGCATAAAGAAGATTGCAAAGGGTTAAATCAATGCCTGGGGAGGAACTTTAATGTGTTGCAAAAGCAGGAACGGGATTATAAAGTCTCATTAGGTGAAAATTGCTTCTTCTCTGATTGTGGTGGAAAAGATTCCAGGAGCTGCTGAAAATGCTGAACAAGGGTTGAGTAGTCTGGAGCTAATTTGGATTGGTAGACTAACAAAAAAAAAACATGCACCAGCAAATGTGTGAAAAAACAGGAAGCACTAAAAAAAAACAACCTCTGCAGCATCATCTGATCTAAAGCCTCCGTCAACCTCAAACGCAGCCACTTAAACCGGACGCGAGCAGAGTTCACCGAGCACGTCCTTGGCTCGCACCAAGAGCTTTATGGGGAATAAAGCTACAGCCCCTGACGAGTACACGCTGGTAAATTTAGAATCCAATTAAAGAAAGACCTCGACCGGTTAAGCAGCGCCGGCGATCGAGGAAACAAAGACCGGAGGTGGTGAGAAACGACATTTTTTTATTTTTTTTTCGAGCGACAATGCAACACAGTCACTGACACGGCATCGCGGCATTACAGTTAAGTAAGCCTTTGTGGGTTTTTTACTATCCCATTCAACTATTCTCTCCGTTCGCGCTGCCACATTGGCAAAGTGGGGCCTGTAGCGGCGGTTTGATTTCCCTAAACAACACTAATCGGACATCTGTAGGGAAGGATAAAGCCCAGATTGGCTGTAACCGCGCAGCAGTTATCTGTTGATAGGCCCGACTCTGGCCAACACTCACACGATTGGCTGACGCGAGGCAGCAGCTTTCTTTATGGTTGGCTAGCGGCGAGCCAGCAAACGGCTCACTGAGGATAGAGTATCTGGCAACCCTCTGAAGATTGGGTGCTGCCCGCCAAGAAACTGTCTGATGATTGGCTGCGGCGCCTCCAGAGTGAACTGATTGTCCTATCAATGCCCACAGCGCGGGCCGGCCGACGCTGCTGCCTGCTGGCTGGCTTTGCAATATGCAGCTATCCATAACACCTCCAGGGGGCATACGTCCATGTCTTTGAGTGTGTGTGTGTGTGTGTGTGTGTGTGACTGTATACCATCCATAACTTTTCCGTTGGGGAGGTGTGCAGCTAAGCCCTGCCAGCAGGCTCTAACACCTCATTATTCTAAGCCAGGCAGGAAATGGGTTTTAGAGATCTCTCACTGAGCTATGCTCTTGGAAATGTGGGCTACAGGTCTTCCAATATCAGCAGCAGAGACCTGGGAAATGCCTCTTTAGCTCGAGTTAGCGACGCCGCAAAAAAAATAAAATAAAAATAAACCCAACGGCCGAGCAGGCACGCATCTCGACACACAAACTGTTACGGTCTCGTGCAAATTAATTTAGTTCTGAGAGTTTTGGAGTTGTAATGAATTTGAATGTTTCCACCGAGTCTTGTTAACTGAAGGGTGCTTATTCCATGTGATGTTAAATACAGCTCAGGAAAATGATGGAGATGTAAAATAGCAGCGCCTAAAGCCTCATTAGGGGATTTTCTACATTTGGGTGAAAAACTTAGGCTAGCTCACATGCACTGACTGGGGCATGGAGAGGAGGAGGAGGAGGAGGAGGAGGAAGATTAAGAGATGGAAGAGGAGGAAATAAGAGATGGTATCCAAAAAGAAAAAAGCAACATTTACTTCCTGAGCATACAGCACCAGACACATCCTGAAATAAACATTAAATTGACTTGCATTGTGTTTTGTCACACAATCAAAAACAACAACAAAAACACAACAGCTCACAAAAGTCACTGTGACAGTTCAGTTAAATGAGGAAATAAACAAACTACCCTCACATGACTTTACATTACAGCTGCAATGATTCATCTTTTATTCGCCAGCTGTTAAAATAATCACCAACTATTGCTAACTGATTAACTGGTTTTAATAACTTTTTAGAAAAAAATATAGAAATTCACTAATTCCAGCTTCTTAAATGTGAATATTTTCTTTTTTTTTTCCTTCTATGTGACGGTAAAGTGAATATCTTTGGGGTTTTGACATCATCTGAGGCTTTGGGAGACACTAATCCACATGTTCCCCTATTTAATGATGTTATAGTCGCCAAATAACTGGTTAATCAAGAAAACATGCAAAAGATGAATAAACGATGACTTCACTTTGAGTAACAATCCCTACTGGGTGGAAGAGCCACTTCAATAAACCACCTAAATGTATTGTGTTTGAAAATACAAGAAAGAAAAGACCTGCAGAGACATTATGTCATTAAAAACTTTACCACTTTAGTTGCTAAAAACTACAATCCTATGAGCTTAAACTACGAGCTTTACCAAAGAAAACAAGAATCCCGTTTGAGAGATTCTTCCTCCTCCTCCTCCTCCTCCATCCACCCGTCAGCTGTTCACTCTTCCTCCTGCAGAGGGCCCGAGGCTTGGAGTCGGTCCCGGCTGACGTGAGGTGAGAGGTGGGCCGGGCGGGTCGCCAGGTCATCGCAGGGCGAACGCAAAGAGACAGAAACCAGCGCATGTTCACGCTCACACCCACAGCCAATTTACAATCACCAATTAACCCGCCAAGCGCGTCGGTGGGCCGCAGGAGGAGAAAACCCACACAGGGAGAACATGTCAGCTCCACACGGACAGCAGCACACGGCTACATGAATA
>NW_007578025.1:316636-322152 GCF_000690725.1 Stegastes partitus
TATCTTAGTATAATAATAACAATAACTAGTTATGTTATAGTATAAAACAGTATATGTATTACTATATAATAATCTTTTCTGCAAGTAAACAAAAAAACTTGAGTAGAGTCTGAAACATCTATAAATACAGATTTATTGAAATTACGAAGGATATCTATGTAATGGAGAAACTTATTTTTAATAATTTTAAAAAGTTAAAAAAAACCAAACAGTTTTTAGGGTAAATGTCTCATATTGATCCTGGATGTTGGTGCAACTGAAGCAGATTAATTAACAGAAGCAGGTGATATTTTTGCCCTGTAAGTATTTTACTTTAACCTGTTTTGATCTATTTTCTTTAGATATGTTTGGGTTTTCTCTGCTTTTGTATGTTTTTCTTGTGTTAGTTTGTGTTTACATACAGTATTTGCAAAAGAGAAAGATCTACGGTGTGAAAATCAGTGAATACTTTCAGCCTAAAAGAGGTAAAATATCTAGAATAAGTCTATCAGATGGATCCTAAAACATATAAAACACAAGATGAGCAGGATTCCTCCCACAGTCTCTAAACCTGCATCATGTTGCTGCTTGAATACTGAACACAAAAAGCCTCTTTAGTGTTTTTACATATCAAGTAACTGCTGCTGATGTATTCTAATATAATATTTGCGCTGCTTATGTCCACATCCTGCAGTGACGACCGGCCGCTAAGCCGTCGTGTCTGTTTGAGATCCGGACGAGCGCGTACATGTTAAATTTTTAGATGGTTTTTCCAAACGCTCTAAAAAGTTTGAAATGATCGTATTATCTACAGCGAAGTGCGAACAGAAAGGCTGTGGCCTCGGGGCGGAGAAAGAAGGGAAACGGGCTCCTCTAACATCATCAGTTCTAGGCGAGCCGGGAGAACGTGGGCGGCCACGGCGAATGAGTCACGCTCTTCCCTCGCTCGTAATCACTTCTGATGTGCCCCTGAGCAAGGCACGCACCGCACCGGAGCTGGTACCGACGGATGTGTGAGTTTCTCCCATCAAGATGGAAAAAACAAATAAATCTAAAAATCAGCAGTTTGATCACTTCTCTGTGAGTTTTATTTTACAATTGCGACCATATTGGCTGCTGTGGACCTTTTCTGCCCGATCGCTTAAAACCTTCTTCCTTCAGCCGCTCCAAGACCTCCGAGTATAAATTTCAAATGTGCCTCATAAAGCTCCTGACACCTCATCCATCAAGCGCAATTATTCCCCGAATGGTCGGTGCAACTGGATTGTGGCCTTAATCAATTGCATTACTACAATGGCGCACCTGATTTAATTTACCATTCGCGTGGCTCCTACAAGTCTGGTAATTCGCACCAATTAAGGCGCCGTTCGTATTCGGCGTATTTGCTCATGTTTGTCTGAATGTCAATTAGCGTGAACGCAATGTTTACCTTTACAGATTGACTCCAGTATGGAGAACAAAGAGGAAATGAGACACTCTGCGTGTGTTGGAAAATACAAATGAATCCGTAATTCTGAGTTAGCAACGCAAACAAGAGAGTTGAGAAAACAGCAGGAGAAACATCAGATTAAACGGAAGCAACCCGTGATTTGTTGGGTCGCGGGTGGAGGGGGATTGCTCGGCATGCAGAGGCGAACGAAGGGAGAGTAAACATGACCGACCATAGGAGGAGGAGGAGGAGGAGGAGGACGAGTCATTTCACAGGGCGCTCATCGTGGCAAAAGACTTCCTGGCACGGACTCCCGCTGAACGCCAGCGTGGCCGTTCTAAATGTTAAGCACATTGTTTAATAGTCCATTACGTAAATTGATATTGCTCATTGACTGTTGTCCTTGGCTGCCCACACAGTGTCAGGGAAAGAGACAGAGATAAAGCAGTGGAGGGCTAATAGGGGACATCGTCACTGGTGTTTGGCGAGAAGGAACGAGGCGCCAGAGCTTCTCAAATCCAGCACCTACTGGTGAAATCAGGAATACACAGCGCAGCCAAAACATTAAATCATTACATGTTCTGCTGGGGAACCTCAGATCCAGGCTGTATATAAAGGATTGATTGTCTAAAACCTGCATTCTCTCTCACCACCAGCAGGGGGCGACGCTTCTGGTTGCAAAAACATGGAGGTCTATGAGAAAATGACCCGACTTCTCACTTGATTTGCGTTCTCGGTGAACATTTTCCTAATGAGTTAATGCTCTCACTTGTTGGTTTCAAGTCTCCTTCAATGCAGAAAGATGTTTATTTAGTAAATTAGGGCTCCGTTTAAAATAAAAACAGACGATAAAGTTGTTAAAGTGACAGAGATAAAGCAGTGGAGGGCTAATAGGGGACATCGTCACTGGTGTTTGGCGATTAAGGAACGAGGTGCCAGAACTTCCAATCTGCTCAAATCCAACACCTACTGGTGAAGTTGTGGTGAAATCAGGAATACACCAAACATTAAATCATTACATGTTCTGCTGGGGAACCTCAGATCCAGACTGTATTTAAAGGACTGATTGCCTAAAAGGTGAAGAAGTGGCTTAAACCTGCATTCTCTCTCACCACCAGCAGGGGGCGACTCTTCTGGTTGCAAAAACATGGAGGTCTAAGAGAAAATGACCCGAATTCTCACTTGATTTGTCTTCTCAGTAAACATTTTTCTAATGAGTTAATGATTTTACTTGGTAGTTTCAAGTCTCCTTCAATGCAGCAAGATGTTTATTTAGTAAATTAGGGTTCCGTTTAAAATAAAACAGACGATAAAGTTGTCTGCGCTTGAGGACACCTGTGATTGGGTTGCTACACTTCTTAGTCAGGTCCATGCTTTGCTTTTTTTTTTTTAAAGACCAAGACAAAGATGAGTAAATGCCAGAGTTAAGGGTTCAAAACTGTCATTCTACATCAACTGCTGGCTACGTCCATCTAGTTTATGGCGTCCTCCACCCACACTGCAAACACTGCACAGAATCAGCTCGAGGGACGCAACAAAACAGGATCTTACTAATGATTACTTTTCTTATTTTATCGAAAAATGGTTCAATTCACAAATGAAATGAACCCCTTGTTTCTGTAGCTGCTCTAATTCTTCTTCTTAAAAAGTCATTTAAAGGTTAGCGCCAAACAGAGACGCCACAACAGATTCATTTAATCACAGTAACCAGTTTTCTGTTTCCTCAAATAATATCTCTGATCTGAGAGAAAAGTCAGATGTCAAGGTGATTCCTACTACGTTTTGATCAACCGAAAAGCAAAAAAAATACTCAATGTGCTGTTAAATGTGGCAACGAAAAGTAGTAAATCATCAGAAACAACAATCCCTGAAACAAAACAAAAAGCACAACCGGGCTTCCAAACCCCACAACAGACAAAACCCGAAGCTTTCACTGCCAGCATCCGATGCCAGACACAACTGGACGCCGCCAGTTGTCCCACGTCCATGCCTCGATGTCCCGACCTTCACTGTATAAGGCAGGTGGTTTTAATGTTCTGGCTGCGTTTATTCACGATGCATTGATGTAGTCCTGCACCGAATAGTGAAAATGTTACCATCCCAGTCTCCAAGAGCACCAAGCTTTCAACCAAGAGGCTAAAACCAAAACATATTCTGTTATAACACTGATATAAAACAAACAATCCTCATAATAAAGAAGCTGAAACACGAGAATGTTTCGCATTTCTGCTTGTAAAATGACTCAGATGTTGAAACAATCCCCAGACTGATCAACTCATGCTATTGCTGCACCAAACCTTACGTCAGCGTGACACCGGACCCCGACAATATATAGAAATTGCTGCTTTAAGTCCAGTAAACGCATCATTAAGAAAAGTACATAGAAGCGAAAGTAGAAGGGGAAAAAATAAACCTAAATGCGACACCGAGGAAAGTCTAACACTATAATTTTATTCTGACAGCTGATGGCTTCTCTCAAGCTTCTCCTCCACTTAACAAAGTGCAGATGTGTGGAGATGGAATAAAGTCTTTTTTTTTTTTAGTGCAGCACTCGACTGACATCCAGTTGAATAAGATCTACTTCTCCTCGCAGTTCTAAAGGCATTAGGAATAAAGCTCAGGCGAACGGATGGGTCATACATCACTGAGCATTACTCGTGCTGTGCCGTGACTCTAAAACACAAATTGGATTACCTGTGCACCCACGCGGATTCCTCCCCCACCCACCCACCTCCGAATCAAAAACACACACACAAAGAAAAGCACATACGTGTTCTAAACGCCTCACGCAAACACCGTAAAGCTGCAAATACACAGAGTCTTATTGAAGTTGCAGTAAAAGGCGGTTTACAGCACCTGCAGTCTATCTCACTCTGGGATCCACACACACACACTGGCACGGTGCAATTTTTGTTCCCCGATAATAAATGCCACATTATTGTGATGTACAGCGGAGGACCACGTCACATAAAGGTTGCCGTGATGGAATCTCTCCACGGAGCCGCCGGCCTTGACATGTGAAATCAGATCCTAAAACTGTTTATGGCGCCGTGAAGCCAGACGGCGGCCCTCTGCTCCTGTAAACAATCCACCGGAACCCCGTGATTTATTAGCGAGGCCTCCAATAAATCTGAATACTCATCATTCTAAAACAATCCATTTCTGGATTTTTTGCTGTTTTGTTTTTTTCTTTCCCCCTCTTTCATCGCAGTCTGGCGGCCAAGCCCCGGCCTTTACCGCTGAGATCATCGCAGCGGCAGAGCTTCAATAATGAAAGCGGGAATTTACAGCCGGCCGCTAATTGAGCCGTTATTATGATTTGAGACAACACATTTTAACGCGAGCGTAGCTCACGCCCGGCGCAGACCTAAAAAAGCTCTAAAGGCTCATAAAGGCCACAGCGGGTGTTTAGTTTAATAGGAAGTGTGTGTTTTGTTAAGAGATGCGCTGATAGCATCTGCAGCCGAAGTGATCACACTCTAATGCGATCAAAAAAGCAAGTTTGCTCTGATACCGACGGTGAAATAAGATGCTCTCTGGCATCATAAAATAAAGTTGTTTTTTTTTCTTTTTCCTGGCTGGAAGCTGAAAACGATTTGAGGAGTTTCACCGCAGCAGCAGCAGCTCTGAGTACCGCAGGAGCTCCCTCAGCAAACCCAAAGCACAAAATACGCTTGATTTTTCTCCTGTTTTTTTTAATATTTCGCTCTTTGAAACTTCACGCAATTAATCCGAGAAGTGTCGATGTTAAATTTGGTATGAACAAAATCTTTGGGAGGTAGAAGAAACCGAGACGGCGAATAAACATGTTTTCACAGAGCAAACTACAGACCATGTTAATTAGTATTTCTATAAATCTCTCCCTTGATCCAAACAATGTCACTTTCCACTGTTCTCCAGTGATGTTATTATCATAATGAGGATTGTCACGAATGGTTCAGTGCACATTTTTGGTTCAATGAAGCTCTTCTTTGATTGTAATTGCTCTGCTTCTTCTCAAAACTTGCATTCAAAACAGGGATGCAGCTATTAATTAGTTTTATTATCTGTTAATTTGCAGGTTTTTTTCCTCAAATAGGCTCTAAAAACAAGACAAGGTGGTATCTAT